>NW_007057586.1:236305-239494 GCF_000164805.1 Carlito syrichta | reverse complement strand
AAAAAAAAAAAAAAAAAAAAAGACTCAGAGTGAGTCCAGTGTGCTGGTTTATACCTGTAATCCCAGCTACTTGGGAAGCCGAGGCAGGAGGATCACTTGCAGCCAAGACCTCAAGACCAACCTGGACAACATAGTGAGACCCCTATCTCTAAGAGTAAAATTAAAAATAATTAAAAAAAATTAAAAAACAAAAGGAAGAACTCAAGTAGATATCTGTACATCCATGTCCACAGCAGCAATATTCACAAAAGCGACAAGGGAGTCACAACTTAAGTGTCCACTGATGGATAAGTGGGTAAACAAAGTGTGACACTCTCCTTGCAATGCAGTATTATTCAGCCTTCAAAAGGCTGGATCAGTCTGGGCATCAGAATAATCCAGGCTGCATAGGCCTGGAGGACATTATGCACTGTGAAATAAGCCAGACAAGGACAAATACTGTAATGATACCACTTACATGAGGGTCCCAGAACAGGCAAATTTATATAGAGACAGAGAGCAGAACGGAAGTTACCAGAGGCTGGAGAAGGGAGGACAGGGAAGTTGGTGTTTAATGGGTACAGAGCTTCGGTGGGGGATGATACAAACATTTGAATACAGACAGCAGTAATGGGTACACATCACTGTGATACATCACTGAACTGTACACTTACAAATGGCTAAATGATAAATACTGTTTATGCACATCTTACCACAACTAAAAACTTTAAAAAAACCACAGCTCTACTCAGGGCAGGTGGCTTTCTATTCCTTCAGGAGCTTATGCACCTTCACCTCATAGCACGATAGGGGGACACTGAGAACCTGGGCACAGCTACATCTGCACAGAAAACTTGTGGAGTGACACACACAAATGTGTCAACAGTGTGGGTCTGTGTCCTGAGGTGGGAGGCACAAAATTTTCACTCTATACTGCTCTGTACTGTGCTAAACCTCTTTACCATAAAAATGTAGTACTTTAATGAGGAGGAAAGAAAAGCCACAAAGCTGAGCTCCAATGGCCAACCTGTTACTTATTCTAGTCACCATGTGGCGTCAGGCAAGGTACTCAACCTCTTTGAACGGGCTTCTCTCTCTTTTTTTTTTTTGAGTTGGAGTCTCACTCTTGTCGCTCAGGCTGGAGTACAGCGACATACTCACAGCCACCGCAGCCTTCACCTACTGGACTTAGGCGATCCTTCCACCTCGGCCTTCCAAGTAGCTGGAACTATTGATGCATGCCACCATGTTCAGCTAGTTTTTTTGTGTGTGATTTATTGTAGAGACGAGGTCTCACCAAGTTGCCCAGGCTGGTCTCAAACCTGTGGACTCAGGCAATCCTCTTGCCTCATCCTCCCAAAGAGCTGGAATTACAAGCTGAACCACCGCACCTGGCCAGCTTCTCTCTCTTAAAGCTAACAAAACCCCACAGCCTCATAGGGCTGTCGTGAGAATTGACGTGGTAGCTAAGTGCTACACAGCTGGCATTCACGGGACACCCACACCCCAGGGCTTATACCTTGTGTGCCATACGGTCTTGCACTTCACACTCCACATCCAATATCTCGCTCTCTGCTGACAGATCAGTAAGAATGTCCTGTGAAAAGGGGCATTGACAGAAGCAGCTGTTAGCCTGGGATGTACAGGGTGGGTGAATGGTGGGTGTGTCCCCACTTACACGACACTTCCTCTGAGGGACACTGGGGATGGCACAGTTTCTTGGTTGAACTGTTGAGAACTAAACCTGGTAGGGAAACCCAAGGGAACTTGAGAAGGGAACACGGGGTGTATCTAAGATACACCCTCTGCCTCTCCTCATGCACACACACATTCTAAAGACCCACATAGACTCAGCACAGAACCTGTTCCAGGGTATTAAGCAAAGCACACTCCCATCCCTAGGGGCTCACAGTAAAGGGTCACTGAAACCTAAGAAAGAGTCCCATGGACTGGTGCCCCAGTAAGGGGCCAACGGGTCAGAGAGGGCACAGCCTCGGGGGTGGGGGCACCTCCTAGAGAAGGAGCCTGTGGAGGAGGTGGTACCTGAGCCAGAGCCCGCAGGAAAAGGCTGATTCAGGAAGCAGAGAAGGCAGGGTGCATCCTCACTCAGGAGGCAGCAGGACCCAGGGAACAGGGATGGCCCAAGCACCCCAGTTGGCTGGGGGCCCTGGGGATGGGGCGCCACACTAACTCTATTAAAAAAGCTCCACAGGTGCCCCATCAGAGTTGAAGACAATTGGCATGTGGCGTAGTGTGCAGAGTGGGAACTGGGAAGCCTGGCTGGGTCAGGTCACAAAGCACCAACAAAGCTGTGGTTAGAAACATAAACTTCACATTAAAAGCAGTGAAAAGCCACTGGAGGTTTCTAAGCATGATCTGTGTTCTAGAAAGAGTGTTCTGTGGAAAGTGTGTAGGACAGATCAGAGAGAGAAGACTCAACAGGGACAGGGATGGGAAACTACTTCATGGTGCAGGAAAGAGGACTGGGGCCAGGAGTGGGGCCGTGGTGCTGAGAACAAAGAGTAGACGGCCAGAGAGGCCCGGGCTAGGGCAGGACTTTCACACTGAATAGCAGGTTAGCAGAGAAACCAAAGACAACTCTGCTGGTTCTTAAATGGACAACTGGGGGACACTGGTAGAATTACTATGAAGAGGAGGCCTAATGGGAAGAGCAGGCCTAGAAAAGGGACGAGTCTGGCTTCTCTGGTGCCTCTGGGGAGACCCAGATGGCTCCTGACAACGCAGATGTGGGGTCCTGGCCCTGGAACCAGGGGGGCTGCTCCCAGAGCCAGTCAGGACCAGAGGGCCGAGGGCACAAGCTATGGAGTCTCGTTATATTTTCTGCGTCAGCAAAGAAGATAGGACCAGGAAGTGAACTGAGGAGTGGCCAGTTCCCAAAAATGGAGAGAAGAGAGTTTCAACAGGGAAAAAGTTGTCTAGTATCTTCAAAAGGCACAGAAGTTAGGGATGAAGGAGGCATAGAAGGGGCTGGGGGTGGGTAAATGGCAGTTCCTGCTGCACCTGGAGAGGAGCAGGCCAGAGAGGAGCAGGCCCCGGGGGAGCAGTGAGGGCCCAGAGCAGGAACTGAGAGGACAGTAATAGAGTATACCATAGACTTAAGTTAAGAGCATGCTATAACCCAATAAATATGTAATCGGCTTGTGGACAATAGCACAGCCATTTTTAGTTTTCTGTCTTAAAACATAACCT
>NW_007057586.1:234373-235969 GCF_000164805.1 Carlito syrichta | reverse complement strand
AGTTGTCGACAGAGGTCCAGGCTCGAGCTTGCAAATAAAGACCCTCTTGAACTTTCATCGGAATTGGCTCTTGGTGGTCTCTCATATTGAACTTTCGGCCACTACAGAACCTACAGTGAGGAGCAGTGGAACTTTGGCAGCAAGGCTTAACATACTATCCCACCACAGCTCTGTATGTCAGAAATTCGAGGGGACGGATTCAGGGTCGGGCTGGGCACATTCAAGAAAGTTAGGCAAGAGGGAGCCAGGCAGGCGCCCCAGGAGCTCCTCTGGCAGGAAGCCAATCTGCGGACAGCTGTTCTGGACAGCTCTCAGTTAAGAGGAAACAACTCCATTGTTTGCGAAGGGAGTATTTCACAACCCTGGACTCACTTCCTCATGGTCTATCCTTATTTTTACTTAAAAATGTTTTCTCACATCTCCAGCTTGCTGACTTATGCTCCCGCTCCCTCCCCCTCCCCAAGCTCCCAGGTCTGGTATGTCAGGCTCCAGCGTTACCTGCAGAGACATGGTCCCTCTCACAGCAACCACCACAGACTCTTTCCTATGATCCAGAGCCACTAAAAATGGCAGCTCATATACCTGAAGGATGAAGAAACAAGCATGAGGCCTAAAGAATACAAACATGCATCTAGTGACACAAAGTTAGACCATTCCAGTGTGTCTAATAACACAGCAGCTTATGAGACCCTGACACCCTGTTTCCTGTAATACAGAAAGAAGGGGACACACTCTCTCTATTCGCCCTCACTGCATAGTGGGGCTACTCTGACACGTTGTATATGAAAAGCTTTCATAAAACGTGCTGTTATACATGAAAAAGTATCTCTGTTTTTCTTCTTAGCTTCTTTCTCCACCTCATTCATCCCTTCTATTCCTGCCCAAAAAAGTCAAATCTATTCCACTGCTATATACTGGATCTTCTTCTTCTTTTTTTTTTTTTAAAAAGACGTGGGGTATATTTCAGGGTTAGGTACCCAAGTGGTCATCATACAGGTAAAGTTTGGGCCTGCCTGATTTGAGATTGGGTACCCTTAGTGATATTATGGCCCCCACCTCCTGGCAGTATCCCCCTACTGCCAATGCATTTTTACGTAGTAGATCTAATCCCACTTTACGCCAGGAGTCAACGGATGAATTCAATTATTTGCTGATCAACGAAAAGTCAAGCCGCAAGGCCAGGACTAACAGGTGCTGCTCATCAAAGACTCCACTGAGTTACTACCACCCTGTGTTCCCTACTGGGACAGGGAAGGGATGGCTCTGCAGCGTTATGCTGCGATCAAATGCAAGACCAGAGTCATCTACTTTGTGTAAGTCTAGGCAGGGAGTAAAAAAGCTCTGGGCTTTCTAAGTATCCACTGCCATTTAGAAGCAACCACAGTTAAAGCTGCAATTCTAGGCTGCTGCCTTCAGAATCCAAGTCCTGAAAGAACACTGAAAGGGTTTGGGGCGTAGGAAGACCTGGGTTAGAGACTCAGCTCTGCCCCTTTCCTGCTGTGTGGTCACAAGCAAATGTCTTAAGTTCTCTGCCTCTGTTTCCTCACCTTTATGAAGACTATAATCCCACCTCATTCTTTTTTTTTTTTTTTTGAG
>NW_007057586.1:222089-234353 GCF_000164805.1 Carlito syrichta | reverse complement strand
CTCAGCCTTCCAAGTAGCAGGAACTACAGGCGCGCGCTACCATGCCCGGCTAATTTTTTGATTTATTGTAGAGATGAGGTCTTGCCAATTTGCCTAGGTGGGTCTCGAACCCGCAGGTTCAGGCAATCCACTCACCTCAGCCTCTCAAGGTGCAGGATTACAGGCTGAGCCACTGAACCTGGCTCCACCTCATTCTTAAGGCTGGCATGCCGACTAAAACGAAGAAATGCCTGGCTCATGGCAATCAACTAATGGTCACAATCACTATGACAGCCACTTGTCTGTGGTAAACAGCTACGTATATAGAGCAAGCAGGGAATAGATTGCCGACTTCATTCCCTGGTTTCCACAGAAGAGGAACTTTTAAAGTACAACATTTGTGAGGCTGGGGGTGGTGGCTCATGCCTATAATCCCAGCACTTTGGGAGGCCGAGGTGAAAGGATTACCTGAGCCCACAGATTCGAAACCAGCTTAAGCAACTTGGCTGGTCTCTACAATAAACCAAAAAACTTAGCCAGACATGGTGGCACATACCTGTAGGTCCAGCTACTTGGAAGGTTAAGGGAGAAGGATCACCTGAGTCCAGCAGGTTGAGGCTGTGGTGGCTGTGAGCATGGCACTGCACTCCAGTCTGGGCGACAGAGTAAGACTCCGACTCAAAAAATAAAAAAAATGAAGCATGCCATTGTGTATGGGCTCCTTGAAAGAGCTCCCAGAACTGTCACACACTTTCTGTGACAAGTTATATCTTTAAATTCCATCAGTTCTTTCTGTCATGACCAGCCAGCACAAAGGCAATGCAGAGGTCATTGCAGGTTCTTAAGGTGTGGGGTCCATCAGACTCACTTAAATATACCACACCTACTGCTGGACATAGTGGCTCATGCCTGTAATTCCATCACTTTGGGAGGCGGAGGCAAGAGGATTGTCTGAGACCAGCATGGACAACTTGGCGAGACCTTGCCTCTACAATAAATTAAAAAATTAGCTGGGTATGGTGGCGCATGCCTGTAGTTCCAATTACTTGGAAGGCTGAGGTGGAAGGATCACCTGAGCCCAGCAGGTCTAGGCTGCAGTGGCTGTGATTGTGCCAATGCACTCTAGCCTGGGTGACAGTGAGACTCTGACTCAAAAATAAATAAATTAATTTAAAAAATACCATACCGGGTCTCATTCCACACATTCTAATTTAATTGAGATGGGGTGTGACCTGGAAATCAGGATTTTAAAAACTCCCCAGGTGATTCTAAAATGCACCAGTCTAGGTACCTGATCTCAAACCAGGCAAAGAGGGGACTAAAGGGAGGCCCATATTTTACTTGTCCAATGACCACTTGTATACCTAATCCTGAATTGTACCCCACATATCTTTCTTTTCTTTTTTTTTGAGTTGGAGTCTCACTCTGTCACCCAGGCTGGAGTGCAGTGGCCGCTCCCGGCCACCGCAGCCTCGACCTGCTGAGCTCCGGCAATCTTTCCGCCTCAGCCTTCTGAGTAGCCGGAATTACAGGCATGTGCTACCATGCCTGGCTGATTTTTTGATTTATTGTAGAGATGAGGTCTCGCCAAGTTGCCCAGGCGGGTCTCGAACCCACAGGCTCAGGCAATCCACTCACCTCGGTCTCCCAAAGTGCTGGGATTACAGGCTGAGCCACCGAGACCGGCCCAGCCTCCACATCTTTAAAAAAAATGCAGCAGTTTGGGAGTCACTGGATTAGAGATAAGTGATTCTCAAAATCATCTACACACTGGAATCACCAGAGGGCTTTAAAAAACCCTGAGCTGGGGGGGTCTCATCTCTAGAGATTTAATTGTGCAGGAGTATGACCTGGGCTCCAGGAGTTTTTTTTGTTTGTTTTTTGAGTTGAAGCCTTACTCTGTCACTCAGGCTGAAGTGCAGTGGCATGACCACAGTTCACCACAGCCTCAATCTCCTGGGCTTAGGCGATGCTTTCACCTCAGCCTCCTGAGAAGCTGGAACTACAGGCACATGCCATCACACCCAGCTAAATTTTTTTTTGCAGAGATAAGGTCTTGCTATGTTGTCTAGTCTGGTCTCAAATTCCTGGACTCAAGCTATCCTCCTGCCTCAGCCTCCCAAAGTGCTGGGATCACAGGTGTGAGCCATTGTGTCCCAGCTAGACTTTAGCAGTTTTAAAAGCTCAGAGCAAAGTTTGAGAACTACAGTAACTATATCAGCGGTTCTTCAGTTTAGGTGTGTAGGAGAATTACCTAGAGAGATACTAAGCAACACTGAGGCATGGCCCACAGAAACTGGACAGAGTTAGCTTCACCCCAGGTGACTCTGATATCCTTCAAAGTGTAAGACACACTGCACTACACTATTGCTGATGGAGCTCAAAACCTGGAAACAAGATTATTAAGCCTGGAAATCTGTGCAAAATTAGTATTGAAGGAACTCATTGTTCTTCAATAAAAGATAGGCTTATGTAAGAAACACAGTATGTTACCTCTGATGAAGACTTCTTTCTCCATCTTAGGTTAAACCTGGGTTTTGAAGCTGGACCAATGAACTTGTGTGGGCTTCGGGGTGGGGGGAAACCTGTGAACTTTCTGAAATGGTACACAGGATTTGGGAGTGTGTGTATGTGTACCTCTTATATAAAGAATATGAAGAATAATTCATAACTATCAGAATTGCAAAGGACCCCGGGACCCAAAGGAAGTTAAGAACCACTGTCTTGCCACTGCACTCCAGTCTGGGTGACAGAGTGAGACTCCAACTCAAAAAAAGAAAAAAAAAAAAGAACCACTGTCTTATACTAACCTTGTCATGAAAGCTTATGTGAATGAAATCCCTGTACTGTAGTCCTGTTGTTTGCAGAATAGAGCCAAAATGACAGTTGAGTTGATCACCTCCAACCAAGTCATATTCTGTTGTTCTGCTTCTGCAGCTAAAAAAGAAGGCAAAGACATTACTGTGCCAATCAGAGCCACTTACCAAGAAATATCAATCTTCATTGTCATGTTTTCACAGCAAACACAAGGGCTGGAGTTTACAATTTTCAGGACTTAACCTAGCTAACACGGAATGACATTTGAAAGGTAAAATATTTCTCTGTGTATACCTCTTAGTAGAATTTTGACTTCTGGCATCATGTTAAAGCTTTATACATCCAAATAAGCATGGAAGAAACCCTAAAACTGAACACCAGCAGAAGCAGGTAAGTCAAACCCTTATGAACAACATAATCAATTCTGCAGAAGAAACAAACAGTGAAAGAAATAACCTAAGTAACTTTTCAATGAGGATTCTACGTCTAAAAACAAACTGCAAACTCTATTTAGCAGCTCTCTTTTTTGTCGTTGTACTGGGTATAACAATTCAGAAACTATTTCATGAGTACTGGAGGGCTGAGCATGATGTTGCTGGGTGCCAGGATTCTCTCTGTGGGAGACAGTAGACAGATATGATATGGGAGAAGGCAAGGAAAAACCCTGTGGCTCTGAATCGAAAATAAAAGGTTATCAGTATGAGCTCATTATTTTAAAAATATACATATATTGGACAGTGGCTCACATCTGTAAACCCAGCACTTTAGAGGGCCAAGGTAAGAGGATTGCCTGAGTCCAGGGGTTTGAGACCAGCCTGGGCAACTTGGCAAGAAATCGTCTCTACTATAAATTTAAAAGATTAGCTAGATGTGTTGGCACATGCCTGTGGTTCCAGCTACTTGGAAGGCTGAGGCAGAAGGATCACCTGAGCCCAGCAAGTTGAGGCTGCAGTGGCTGTGGGCGTGCCACTGCACACCAGCCTGGGTGACAGAGTGAGACTCCTACTCATAAACAAACAAATAAATATTGGACTGAATCACATGAACTTGCTATTTTTTCCCTCCAACTCTGTTCAGTGAAAAGGCCCAGAAGCAATAACACCCCAGGAGTAATATGCACACTTAGCACTCAGACCTTGGTTTCTAAATACCACTGCCCACTAAAAGAAGACGGTGCCCCACAGAAACAGTTCCAGGGAAAGCATAAGATGAACCCACAACATCTTATGTCAGAAAATCAGAAAGGGCTCAACACATGATGGGGTCATAACAAAAGGACACAGGAGCCAGTCTGCAGAACAAATCTGGGACATTGTAAGCATCAAGTAAATACTATACTTATTACAAAATAAATAGTAATAATTATAACTTATTGACTAAAGAATCTATAACTCCACAGTGATAATAAGTTGTAAGGAAGAAAAAGCTCTTCTTTACAGTAGAATGACAACTAAGGTGGAAGAAACGGTGAATTCAGAAAATCACAATTTTGCAACCATCCTGGTAATAACCCATTCAGACAAGAAACAATGGATGCTAAAACTACTGGGTGAATGTTTAAAGAGGCATAGGATACTTAAATGGTCTCAGAGCATCTCCCCAAAGATGACTTCTGTGGCAAAACCTGGCAGTCATCACCTCAGCCAAGAAATCAATGTTAACATCGCCAGGAATGGGACAAATTGGCAACATGTGTCTCCTGACAGCATGTACTAAAAAGACACAATGTTTCCCATGGACAATTCCTACCAAAAATTCAAAAATTTAATTACAAGGAAGTCATCATACAAATACAAATTAAGGACCATTCTAAAAAATATCTGCACTGCTCACTGCAAAATGTCAATATCATGAAAGACAAAGAATGGCTGAGGAACTGTTGTAACTTGAAGGACACTAAGGAGATATGAGTATTAAATGCAATGTGTCATCCTGCATCAGAGGAAAAACTAAAAAAAAAATGATTGGGATAAGGAAAAATGATAAGGAAAAATCTGAATACGAGTTGTAAATTAGCTAATGATCAATGATCAATTTCCTGATTTTTATAATTTTACAATAGTTATGTAAAAGAATGTTCTTGTTCTTAGGAAATTCAGGTCAAAGTAATTAGAGAGAAAGGGGCATAGTATCTACAACTAAATCTGAAATGGTTCAAAGTTGTTTCTTCTGATCTTTAAGGAAAAAAACATAAAATGGTTCAGGGAAAAAAATATGTATATATAGAGAGAAAGTGATATAGCACATGTGACAATGAGTCACAACTGGTGACTCTAGAGAAAGGATATATGGGGGTTCTTTGTACTGTTCTTGCAAGTTTTTGAAATTCCTCAAAATAGAAAGTTTCTTTAGAGAGAAATATGGCTAAGGAGGCCTCAGACCGTGCCAACCTACCAGTCACCACCAATCTTGCACAGCCCTGTAAATGGGTTTCTGTAAACGTAGAGGGGCCACCCGTAGGCAGCTGCTGCAAATTGCATGTAATGATGGCAATTTTCTAATTCTGTATCCAAATCAGCTTCCTGGAAGAGAAGGAAAAAAGCTCTTGTTTAAGGGAACTCATTATGTAGAGGATCAACACACTAAGATCTTAAACTGGAACACAAATTCCTGCTTCTTCCTTCTCTTTCCTCACTAAATAGAACTCTAAGAGGAATTCCACAGGGAAAACTGGTTCTTAAATAGAGACTGAGATGGACTCCTTGTTTCATTGGAATGCAGTAAGTATGCAAAACAGAAACAACAACAAAAACCTAATGACTTTTCTGATTCCTGCCAAAATGAGCTATGCTTCCTGACTAGATGTACCAGACTAGCAGATTTCCATGCCACTGCAACACATGAGCTGCTAAGAACTGTGTGCTTAAAGAAAGGGCAGAGAAATACATAGTCTATGTGCAATATTCTCTTTCAAAAGCATAAAAATCTGTGGCAGAAAAACTATCAAGCAAAACCGAACTGTTTCTGCTCCCCAGGCCCAGAGAAGAAAGCAAACACACCTGGGGAAAATCACAGGTTTCATCCCAGAGAGAATTTTTCTGATATGCAAAATTTGACAATCAATTTCCTTAAATAGAAGGTTTTAAAAATATGATGGATGGTGAACTGGCCAGTATTGGGCTCCCACTAACTGAAATCCGAGTGATGAAGAAATGCTTCACTTGACAGGTGATCAATTATAACAGTAGCTGGGCACAATGGATCACTCCTATAATCTCAGCACTTTAGGAGGCCGAGGCAAGAGGACTGCCTGAGCCCAGGGGTTCAAGATCAGCCTGGACAACTTGGCTAGACCATGTCTCTACAATAAATCAAAAAAATTAGTTGGGCATGGTGGTGCATGCCTGTGGTTCCAGCTACTTGGAAGGCTGAGGCAGAAGGCTCACCTGAGACCAGCAGGTTGAGGCTGCAGTGGCCGTGAGCATGCTACTACATTCCAGTCTGGACAACAGAGTGAGATTCTGACTCAAAAAAAAAAAAAAATTATAACCAACAGAAGCCACAAATCAGATTCTAACCACACAGCTACTGAAATTGCTGTTGGCTAGCTGAAAATTTTTGAAGATCTACAAAGAGGGGTGAATGTCAAAACTGTACAATCCAACAGAAACCAGGCTTACCTGGGAGGGCCCTGGGGAGTGGCTGATCACTTCGTTAGGCTCCTGGTTATTCCTGATATTGTCCTGTTGCTGATGGAGAAGGGCAAGGCCTGCTGCAATGTCACTGGGTACCAGATCTGTGTCCTGGGTGGGAAACCACAGTGGCCTGTCATAACGGCTAGCAGCAAGTATCCATAAGCTCCCCAAAATTTAGTTTTATATAATTCACAGGTACACATGTGCACATACACAGATACATCTATAAGTACAAAAGTATTTTTAAAAGCATTTTCCTTGCAGGAGTCTTTCTATATGTGAACTTAATATTTTCTTCATATCCTGTCCTCAAACAAATCCACTGGAGAACATAAAAAATTTTTGACTCCTATTTTAAAATTTCACTTCAAGTTGAATGTGGTGTCTCACGCCTGTGATTCTGTAATTTGGGAGGTCAAAGTGGGAGGAATGCTTGAGTCCAGGGGTTTGAAGACCAGCTTGGGCAACTCTACCATAAATTAAAAAATTGGCTGGGCATTTGGCTCACATCTGTAGTTCCAGCTACTTAGAAGGCTGAAGCAGAAGGACTGCCTGAGTCAAGCAGTGAAGGCTGCAGTGGTCTTGAGTGTGCCACTGTACTCCAGTCTGGGCAACAGAGTGAGATTCTAACTCAAAAATAAATAAGTAAATAAAAAATCAAATCAGCTATCTTTAATCTACTTCAAGCCTTTTGTAAAGTAGTGAAGTAAACAGATAAATTCTACATCTTTGTAGTAATGCACAATTTTAGCCCAAGTTTATACTTTCATTTCTCAGATGAGGTGAAGGATTTGTTCAAATGGTCTATGGTAGAGATGTATGAGACTGAACTTATACTCATTAGGTACAGCAAGCCTCAAAAAGAATACCAAACTTCTTGAACCCAACTGAACCCTTATACTTCAGGATAGATAGGAGTCAGGAATCCTCAACCACCTCCAGGTGTCCATAAGAAAGAACAATGTACTGGCTACTCAGCCACTGAGCCATCAGTTCTGCCTATGATATAGATTAAGATATCTTCTAAAATTAACCATATTCTTTTCTTCCTTCTTCTCAATATCTAAACACTAGGTTGAAACACTCCTTTAAATTACTCAGGGGACACACTTCCCCCAATCCCCACGTGGAGGCTGCTGCTATAGCCTGGTGTCAGGTCACGGGACAAGCCCTGAACAAAGCAAAGTTGGATAGAACAAAGGTGTGAGAAAGAGATGGCAGGTATGCAGGATGCCAAGAGAACTCTTCCTTCTTTACTGGGTCTCAGCATTGAACATAAAGCAATTTATCAAAGAACATCATAAGAAAAGACAAAATCACACACTGGTTGTGAAAGAAAAACAAATATCTTTAAATCACTGAAGAAATCACTCTAGAATGATACCCTTCTGCACTAAATAATTCATTCAAACTTCTATCATTTCCATCATGATATAAACTAGTAAGAAATCACTATGCGATACTATCTTTGATATATGACACTGCCTACACTTGGTATCTGCTCAGAGCCAGCTGGATAGATGAGATATTAAAAAGACAATTGGCAAATTGTTCCCCAAATGTACAGGTTCCATTACTTAGTTACTTAAAAACTAATTCAAGCCAGGCTCGGTGGCTCAGCCTGTAATCCCGTGCTTTGGGAGGCCGAGGTGAGTGGATTGCCTGAGCCCGCGGGTTTGAGACCCACCTGGCCAACTTGGTGAGACCTCATCTCTACAATAAATCAAAAAATCAGCCGGGCGTGGTAGTGCATGCCTGTAGTTCCAGCTACTTGGAAGACTCAGGCAGAAGGATCACAGAGCCCAGCAGGTCGAGGCTGTGGTGGCTGGCAGTGGCCACTGCACTCCAGTCTGGGTGACAGAGTGAGACTCCAACTCAAAAACAAAAAACAAAAACAAAAAACTAATTCAAGGCCAAGACAGGAGGATAACTTGAGGCCAGGAATTCAAGACTAGCTTGGGCAACATAATGAGACCTCATCTCTACAAATTTTTAAAAAATTAGCTGGGTGTGGTGGTGCACAGCTGTAGTTCCAGCTACTTGGGTGGTTGAGGGGAGAGGATCGTTTGAGCCTAGGAGATTGAGGCTGCAGTGAGCTATGATCACACTACTGTACTCCAGCCTCAGCATCAGAGGGAGACCCTATCTCAAGAACAAAAAATAAAACACAAAACCCAATTCAAAATCTTGACAGTGTCCATACAAAGATGTACCCTACCAGAGAGATGAAAAAACATGGTCCTTGCAATTAACTGCTCCCTAGACTATTAATCCCCAACAGAGTATCTGCCCTTACCCATTTCGCCCAAAGATTCCAGATTCTCAAAACTTATTTTATGTGAACAGAGGGATTGGCTCAGAATGCAGGGTACTTGTCGTCACATAAGTAGCATTTACTTAAACAGAAGAAAGAGACCAAACCAGACCCCTTCAGCTTACTGAAAAGTAGGTTGAGAAAAGCTCTGCCGTACTCGAAAAAGCAACTCGAGTATGGTCGTCTTTCCCAATGCAACAGCACAAGAGCTTGATTCTGGTTTCCCACACGCTTGTAGCTGCTGTCTTGAGGCCATTAAATAACTGGCTTGAATCATGACTATCCAGGTGACTGGGACCAGCAGAGGAATATGGAGCCATTTTCCCCCCCAGTGGGTCAAAGACAATGATAATGGTAACCACAGTGGCGGCGATGATGATCCAACTGCAAAACAGAGAGAGGAAAAGGCTCAATGACTGTGGGTCCCACCCCAGATGCAGGGCCAAAGGCTCCCTCCTTTGGGCTCTGTTTGTGCATTTCTACAACTGAGGTCCAGTTACCGAGGAAGACGCAAAATTCGCAGAATCTGGCTGAGGTGAGTAACCTGTTTTTTCTATAAAGAACTCATAGATAATGGCCCCACAAAGGCCAGAGTTCTGAAAGTAAAGACCACAGAAGGAACATGGAGATGTCTCATGAGCAGAGTTGCAGCTGGGGCCAGGAAGTAGCTGGAGCTTACTCTCCATGGCCCCAGACCATGACCCAGTGGCTTCCTCCCCAGTGCCTTAGGCTTCTTCTCTGTAAAACCAAAAGAATTTCCATATCGCAGAATATTGACAGGTATTTTGCTCAAATGTTTAAATATTTCTACACTGTCCACAGCGTGCAAGACACTGGATTCATAAACACGTGTGCTACCGGGAAGATGCATCTCGTGAAGGGACTCTGCTGTCCCCAGGCTGTGTGACTCAGGAAAGGTGGCAACAGCGCAAGTCTTGATTTCCTTATTCGTAACACGGGGTGGAACTGGATCATCTCTAAGATTTTCAGCCTAGAAAATGCGAAACCTTTTTGTTCTAGGATATTATTCCCTGCTGCAACTTCTGACACTCTCTTCTTATACCTTTAGTTTCAGCTTTTGCCCTTTTTTGGTCTTTGGCTTTCTTCCTTCTTATAAGAGAAGGGAGGGAATACAGAAAAGTGAGAACCAGAGGGAAATAAAACTACATCGATAAATGCATAATGAAAGATGGGTTATTTCTCACATATAAACAAGTGTCTCTAAATGTTCATGAGTTACTCGGAAAGGTCTTATTTCTAACTATTTTAGGAAGCCTGTGTGATGCCAGGCTGTTAGAAGGGTTTGTTCACCTACATCTCAAATGCATTTAAACTAAAAGGGGAGAGGGGAGTTCTCACCTGACAACAACGGTTGCGATGATGCCATTCACAACTGCCTTGTCACACTGAACACCATCTGCAACCCAGGCAGCCCCCAGAGAAGCCCAGACCATCTCGGGCAAAAAGAGGGCTAGACGGATATAGAGCAGCTTAGGCATAGACTTCCGTGGTCCAGGGTTACAAATGGTTCCTGAAACAAAGAAAATACTCAGACTGCTCACTTGCTTCCTCAAAGAAGAAGAGCTTCCTCTTTACAAAAATACAGTTATTAGAGCACACATTGTGCTGTATGTATACCCGCCATCTGACTTTTTCTACCTATAATTGGTAATCGATGCCTAAGTCTGAGAGTAAGAGACAAAGTGAGGATAGGAAATATGACGAAAAGCCTCAGACTCGTTTCTTAGATTTACCAAGGATCGGCTGGGCATGGTGGCTCAATGCCTATAATCCCAGCACATTAGGAGGTCAACATGAGACGATCACTTGAGGCCAGGAGTCCGAGACCAGCCTGGGTAACAGATCAAAACCCCCATCTCTATAAAAATAAAAGATTTACCAGGGATTAAAAACACTCCTGAAGGCTAGGCATAAGTGGCTCATACCTGTAATCCTTGCACTTTGAGAGGCCAAGGCAAGAGGATTGCCTGAGTCCAGTTTGAGACCAGCCTAGGAAATATGGCAAGACCTCGTCTCCTCAGCCAATCAAAAAAATTAGCTGGCGTAGTGGCCCATGCCTATAGTTTCAGCTACTCAGGAGGTTGAGGCAGAAAGAAGGATTGCCTGAGTCCAGAAAATCGAGGCTGTGATAGCCGTGATGGTGCCTCTGCACTCTAGTCTGGGTGATAGAGTAAGACTCCGATTCAAAAATAAATAAATAGAATAATATAGTAATACAAACACTTCTGGGTTATAACTAGGTGATACTGCCCAAGTTGAGATAATTTTGAGAGCAAAAGGGATGTTATTAATAATTATGCTCGGTTAGGCATGGTGGCTCAGCCTGTAAGCCCAGCAGGTCGAGGCTGTGGTAGCTTTGAGTGTGCCGCTGCACTTCAGCCTGGACGACAAGAGTGAGACTCCAACTCAACAACAACAACAACAAAATTATGCTGGAACAGCAGGCATAAAATAGAACTGTCCCAGACAGGGATATTCAAGTTCTAACAGTCAGTAAAATAAGCTCCCCATCTATCCAAGATGTGGAGCTTAAGATGATGTTCTAGACAGCATCTTAAAACACTTTATATCTGTTATGCTTTCATTCTCACAATGACTGTGGGGTTATTCATTATCACATTTTATTTTATTTATTTATTTTTGAGTTGGAGTCTCACTCTGACACCCAGACTGGAGTGCAATGGCCACTCCCGGCCACCGCAGCCTCGACTTGCTGGGCTCCGGCGATCCTTCCATCTCAGCCTTCCAAGTAGCTGGAACTACAGGTGCACGCTACCACACCCGGCTGATTTTTTGATTTATTGTAGAGATGAGGTCTTGTCAAGTTGCCCAGGCGGGTCTCGAACCCACGGGCTCAGGCAATCCACTCACCTCGGCCTCCCAAAGTGCTGGGATTACAGGCTGAGCCACCAAGCCCGGCCTATCACATTTTAAAAACGAAGAAAACTGAGGTTCAGAGAGCTTAATGGTGATTTTCTAAAATATAATCCATGTCTGCAAGACCTGAGTTGTTTGGGAAGTGAACAATTCTGTTGTGTGAGACCACTTGAAGAAGTTGAATATTTAGACATGACATTTTTACTGTATTTGTAAAATCCAAGTATCAATAGAGGCCTGTGTATTTTCCTCCCCTCTCCCCCTTCTCTCTCAGACTCAACCTGCTGGGCTCAGGTGATCCTTCTGCCTCAGCCTTCTGAGTAGCTGGGACTACAGGCATGTGCCCAGAAAATTTTAAAAATTTTTATGAGATGAGGTCTTGCTATGATGCCTGAGCTGATCTCAACAGCTGTGCGCAGTGGCTCACGCCTGTAATCCCAGCACTTTGGGAGGCAGAGGTAAGAGGACTGCCTGAGCCCAGGGGTTCGAGACTAGCCTAGGCAAATTAGCGAGACCTTGTCTCTATGATAAATCAAAAAATTAGCTGGGCATGGTGATGCGTGCCTGTGGTTCCAGCTACTTGGAAGGCTGAGTTGGAAGGATCACCTGAGCCCAGCAGGT
>NW_007057586.1:213473-221708 GCF_000164805.1 Carlito syrichta | reverse complement strand
CCACGCCCGGGCTGATTTTTTTATTTTATTGTAGAGATGAGGTCTCGCTGCCCAGGCAGGTCTCAAACCCGCGGGCTCAGGCAATTCACTCACCTCAGCCTCCCAAAGGCGTGGGATTACAGGCTGAGCCACCGAGCCCGGCTGTTGTACTTCTTAATGTAAAACATCAACACTCTCCCTTTGGAGAAAAGTTGTAATAAACGCTAATTTAAGTAACATAAAAATGTTGCACGGGCCAGTTGTGGTGGCTCACATCTGTAATTCCAGCACTCTAGGAAGCCAAGGCAAGAGACTGCTTGCCCAGGAGTTCAAGGCTGCAGTGAGGTACAATCACACCACTGTACTCCAGCCTGGGTGACAGAACAAGACCCTGTCTCTAAAAAACAACAATAAAAAAACCAAAAACCATGTGACTAAAAACGGTAACTGAAAAAACAAAAACAGTGACTGAAAAAGATCTAAGATCTATGAATGACTTGATAAGAGCTTTCTCCAAAGATTACCTTCTGTTAAAATGACTTATTTAGAGTCACATTTTAAAGTGTTACATACAATCAGGCTTCATTTTTGGGACAAAAATGAACTTCACAAGGTAATTAACTGTAAAGGTACTCTCTGAGCGGCATATCTTTTAAAAGATATTTAAGACCCGGCTCGGTGGCTCAGCCTGCAATCCCGCGCTTTGGGAGGCCGAGGTGAGTAGATTGCCTGAGCCCGCGGGTTCGAGACCCGCCTGGGCAACTTGGCGAGACCTCATCTCTACAATAAATCAAAAAATTAGCCGGGCGTGGTAGCGTGCGCCTGTAGTTCCAGTTACTTGGAAGGCTGAGGTGGAAGGATCGCCGGAGCCCTGGGGCCCAGTAAGTCAGGGCTGCAGTGGCCGGGAGCGGCCACTGCACTCCAGTCCGGGCGACAGAGTGAGACTCCAACTCAAAAAAAAAAAAAAGATATTTCAAAAAATCAGTTCTATATTTGGAGCTTGTTATGATGTAACAATAACCTATTACCCAGAGAGAAACAGGAAGAATAATCCTGTAGTGTAATAACAGCACACTACTTCCTAGAGGGCTGGGATTCTAAAAAGAGACAAATTGGAATGTAAGTAGCACCTGGACTTAAAATTCCAACAGTATGACAACTATTGATACTGCATTCATGAAGGAAGGAATAGAGTTGTTCTGATTAAGGTTCCAAAAAACAAAAAAGAAACAGAAAGTCTCTATACATAGTTAGACCTACTTAGAAAACATTTTTATTTTATTTACATATTAATTCTCAAGATAAAGAGAAGCTGCTATGGGCTTTGCTGCTACAGTAGGCTTTATGATGTCAATGGCCCCATAACCAAGGAGCATAGCTGCATTCCGGAATGCAATGTCCTTTACACAGTCCTGGTTAAGTAACCCTATCATTCAAAGGCACAGCCACTTATGTAAGAGCAACAAACATAAAGAAAGACTGTGTCACAGAATTGTTAGATTCAACACTTACAGCCACTGTAGCAATCTCTCTGGCATGAGATTAGTAATGAACTCTTGAGATACAGAGGAGATATAAGGAGACATCCTATAATCAAAGCCAAGCACTGCAAATGGCAGACTTTGTATTTCAAAGGTGTTACTTCTATCAAAATGTGGCAGTCATGAAGGTAGCCTATTCCTAATTAAACCTTCCATAAGATGGCAACAGTAGGATTTCAACTGGCAGGTTCTCAAATAAAAAATAGAAACTAATGGCTGGGCATGTGGCTCATGCCTGCTATTCCAGCACTTTGGGAGGCCAAGGTGAGAGTATTACCTGAGCTCAGGGGTTTAAGACCAGCCTGGGCAACACGGTGAGACCTCATCTCCACAATAAAAATAAAAAAATCTGCAGGGCATGGTGGCACATGCCTGTGATTCCAGGTACTTGGAAGGCTGAGACAGAGGATCACCTGAGCCCAGCAGGTAGAGGCTGCAGTGGCCGTAGCATTCCACTGCACTCCAGTCTGGGCAACAGAGTGAGACTACAACTCAAAACAAAAACAAAACTCAGTGATCTAACCAGAATGTGACATGAACAAAAAGGGCAAATAAGTTAGATAATGCTATATCCGATATGCCACCAGTCTAAACACTCTACCTTCATTACAAAGCTTCACAGCACTAAAGCCACACTGTACACATTCAGTTTCTTCCTCTCCTTCAGCATTCAGCACCAATAACAACCCACAGTTGGGGGCCAACAGAGACTACAGAACTGGGACCTTTTTCAATCCAGACCCCATGCATCCTTGATTTCAGAGGCATAGTAAAATACAGAGATCCCTTTCTACATATTATCACAGTAAGCAGGAACATGCTACTCTTCTCGGTCATCCCACACCCTAAGGTTTTTTCTCATGTGATATTCTGCCACTGACATTTCTCTCCTTCATATTTCTCCCATGAGCTAACATCTTTTACATTTCAGTCCATCATTCCAAACTGTCAAGATCTTGATTCTGTCACCCACTGTAGCACCATCCCCTCCCAGTTTATCATCATCTTTGATCTGATAAGCATGCCTCCTACATCCTGCATCAAGCAGTGATAAAACACTAAAACATGGTGGATGGTGGCATGCCATTCAGCCTTCCCTCTGACTGATGAGTTTTTATTTACTAATGCATTCTCTTTCTTTTAAGTCGAAGTCTCAGGCTGGAGTATAGTGGCATACTCAAGGTCACCACAGCCTTGACCTGCTGGGCTTAGGACATCCTTCTGCCTCAGCTTTCCAAGTAGCTGGAACTACAGGCACATGCCACCACACACAGCTCATTTGTTTTATTATTGTAGAGACGAGGTCTCACCAAGTTGCCCAGGGTGACCCCAAACCCCTGGGCTCAGGCAATCCTCTCGCTTCTGCCTCCCAAAGTGCTGGGATTACAGGCATGAGTCACCATGCCTGGCCCTACATTTCTTTATGAGTCACAAGAGTGCTAAGCTCATCTATGAGTCAGAGCAATCAAACAGGCAAGGTTCCATCATTTCTGGAGACATTCTCAGATAAATGATTGTAGAAAATAATATGTAGCAAAAAATTATTAATAAAACTCTTACAACTCATAAATAAAGGGATAAATATCCCAGTTTAAAATTGAGCAAAGGATCTGAATAGTTATGTCTCCAAATTGTCAATAAGCACATGAAAGGAAGCTCAACATCATTAGTCATCAAAAGAAACGCAAATCAAAATCATAGCCAGGCATGGTGGCACATGCCTGTAGTCCCAGTTGCTTGGGAGGCTAAAATGGGAAGACTACTTAAGCCCAGAAGTTCGAGACTGCAGGGAGCTATGATCGAGTCACTGCACTCCAGCCTGGGTAATAGAGTGAGACTTTGTCTCTCTTTTTTTTGTGAGTGGGAGTCTCACTCGCCGTTCCCAGTCACCGCAGCCTTGACTTGCTGGGCTCTGGCAATCCTTCCGCCTCAGGCTCCAAGTAGCTGGAACTACAGGCGAGCGCTACCATGCCCGGCTAATTTTTTGATTTATTGTAGAGATGAGGTCTTGCCAAGTTACCCAAGTGGGTCTCGAACCCACGGGCTCAGGCAATTCACCTCAGCCTCCCAAAGGCACGGGATTACAGGCTGAGCCACCGAACCCGGCTTGGGACTTTGTCTCTTAAAACAACCATGAGCTACCACTTCACACTCACTAGGATGGCTATAATAAAAAATCAGATAATAACAAGTATTGGTGAGGATGCTGTGAAGTTAGAACCCTTATCCACCGCTGGTGGGAATGTAAAATAGTACAGCTGCTTGAAAAAGTCTAGCAGTTCCTCAAAAGGTTAAACACAGAGCTACTACATGATTCAGTAATTCCACCCCTATGTATATACCCAAGAGAAATGAAAACATATGTCCACACAAAAACTTGTGTGCAAATGCTCATAGTAGCATTACTTGATAGCCAAAAGTGGAAACAACCCAAATGCCCACCAATTGACAAGTGGATAAGTAAAATGTGGTACATACATTCAATGCAATATTATTCAGTCAGAAAAAGGAATGAAATACTGATCCATGCTACATGGATGAACCTTAAAAATATTATGCTGGCCTGGTGTGGTGGCTCAAGTCTGTAATCCCAGTCATTTGGGAGGCTGAGGCAAGAGGATTACCTGAGCTGGGGGATTTGAGACCAGCCCAGGTAACTTGGTGAAACCCTGTCTCTACAATATATAAAAAAATTAGTGGGGCATGGTAGGCGCACCTGTAGTTCTGGCTACCTGGAAGGCTGAGGTGGAAGGATCGCCTGAGCCCAGCAGTCTGGCCAATAGAGTGAGATTAAAAAAAATGCTAGGTTTAAGAAGCTGGACCAGAAGGTTACACAGTGGATAATTCTACTTATATGATGTCCAGAATAAACAAATCTATAGACAGCAAGTCAGGGGATGCTCAGGGCTGCTGGACTTTGGGGGAAATGAGTACTGATCACTAATGGGTATAGAATTTATTTTGAGCCAGACGCAGCGCCTCACACCTGTAATCCCAGCACTTTGGGAGGTGGAGGCGAGAAGATTGAGTCCAGGGGTTTGAGACCAGCCTGGGAAACTTTGTGAGACCTCATCTCTACAATAACTCAAAACATTAGCCGGGCATGGTGGCACATGCCTGTGGTTTCAGCTATTTGGAAAGCTGAGGCAGAAGGATCACCTGAGCCCAGCAGGTCAAAGCTGCGGTGGCCGTGACCATGCCACTGCACCCCAACCTGGGCAACACAGTGAGACTCCTAAACAAAACAAAACAAAAAACACAAAAAAAGAATTTATTTTGGAGGTGATAAAAATGTTCTAATATTATGATGATGACTGCACAAGTCTGTGATTATACATCCACTGAACTGTATACTTTATTTTTATTTATTATTTTTTTTTGAGTCAAGAGTCTCACTGTGTTACCCAGCCTGGAGTATTGTGGCATGTTCATGGCCACGACATCCTCGACCTGTGAGCTCAGGTGATCCTTCTGCCTCAGCCTTCCAAGTAGCTGGAACCACAGGCATGAACCATTATGCCTGGCTAATTTTTTGATTTACTATAGAGACGAGGTCTTGCCATATTGCTCAGGCTGGTCTCAAATTCCTGAGCTCAGGCAATCCTCGCACCTCCACCTGCCAAAGTGCTAGGATTACAGGCGTGAGCCACTGCACCCAGCTATTTTGTTGTTGTTGTTGTTTTTTGTTTTGTTTTGTTTTGTTTGAGTTGGAGTCTCACTCTGTCGCCCAGACTGGAGTGCAGTGGCCGCTCCCGGCCACCGCAGCCTCGACCTGCTGGGCTCCGGCGATCCTTCCACCTCAGCCTTCCAAGCAGCCAGACTTACAGGCATGTGCTATCATGCCCGGCTGATTTTTTGATTTATTGTAGAGATGAGGTCTCACCAAGTTGCCCAGATGGGTCTCGAACCCACAGGCTCAGGCAATCCACTCACCTCTGCCTCCCAAAGGTGCAGGATTACAGGCTGAGCCACCGAGCCCGGCTTTTTATTTTTTTTAAGTTGGGGTCTCACTCTGTCATCCAGACTGGAGTGCAGGAACATGATCACGGCTCACCATAGCCTCAAACTCCTGGACTGAAAAGATCCGCTCTCCTCAGCTTTCCGAGTAGCTGGAAAAATAGGCATGCACCACCATGCCCAGTTAATTTTTCGACTTTCCATAGAGATGAGGTCTCACCACTGGTTGCAAACTCCTGGGCTCAAGTGATCCTCCCAAAGTGCTCAGCTCCCAAAATGCTAGGATGACAAGCGTGAGCCATCATGCCTGGTCTTGGACTGTATTTTTTAAATGGGCAAATTGGGTCACACAGTAGCTCATACCTGTCATCACAGCACTATGGGAGGCCAAGACAAGAGGAGCGCTTGAGCCCAGGAGTTTGAAATCGGCCTGGGCAACATAGCAAGACCTTATCTCTACAAAAAATTAAAAAAAAAAACCAAGCATGTTGGCACACACCTGTAGTCCCAGCTACTTGGGAGGCTGAGGTGGAAGGATGGCTTGAGCCCAGGAAGATGAGGCTGCGGTGAGCTGTGATTGTGCCACTGGACTCCAGCCTGGGTGACAGAGTGAAACCCTGATTCTAAATAAATAGGTAAGTGGATAAATGGTATGATATGCAAATAAAGTTGTTAAAATAAAAAAGAATAGGGGTCACAAAGAAAAGGCTACTTTTTACCTTTCATGCTGACACACACAATAGCTGATACAGTGCATATAACAACTGCCAGGAGAACAATGAGAACAATCAAGTAGCTGCTGAGCAGGACTCCACCAGCACAGTCCAGCTTCTCTCTATGCATGAGATACAACGTGAGAATGCCAATCCACCTGTTGAGAAACAGGGAAAGTCAGAAATAGAATCCAGAAGCTGCTTTGTAAGGCATGATACAAAGAAATAAAAAGAGTTAATATTTCCCAAAACAAGGCACAGTTCACTTTCCAATATAATTTGCGTCCATAAAAGATCTAATAAGTCAACGTACAGCTTTCTTTTTTTTAAATGAACTTTATACTCGCCATGCTTATATCATTGTTCTTACTCCATGTCTGCTATAATCCATGAGAGACATGTAAAGTCATAAACAAGCAAAGATTGTGAACTGCTAGAAAATAGCCCCATCTTAATTCAGAAACACACAACTAGTAAACCAACAAACTGTATGCTTGCTATATTATTATTATTTTTTTTTTTTAGTTGAAGTCTTACTCCGTCACCCAGGCTAGAGCACAGTGGCACGCTCCCGGCCACCACAGCCTCGACCTGCTGGGCTCAGGCGATCCTTCTGCCTTAGCCTTCCAAGCAGCTGGAACTACAGGCGTGCACCACCACGCCTGGCTAATTTTTGGATTTATTGTAGAGATAAGGTCTCTCCAAGTTGCCCAGGCTGGTCTCAAACCCGTGGGCTCAGGCAATCCTCTCCCCTCGGCCTCCCAAAGTGCTGGGATTATAGGCGTGAGCCACCACACCCAGCCTGCTTGCTAGATTACTCACAAGAGAATTTTTGCTTTTGTGAATCCATAAGAAATTGACAAACACATGCTGTAATCTTCTGTGTGCAACCCCAGATCAAGAGGGTGGGAAGCCAGATGTTCCATGGAAAACACTGATAAACTTGAAAGATGTATTGTGGCCTCATAACTACATTTCTTAATTCAGTGAAGAACAATGAACTACAGCACCATCCAATGCAAAGCAATAACAGCCCATCGCTACAGGTATTTCAGTAGAAGACAGGACACCACTTGGCAAGAACACCCTAGTGAGGATTCAAGCCCAGAAGTGAAATTGGACTAGGTAACTGTTTATGTTTTTGTCAGTTCTGTGATATGAGGACCCTGCATCTAGAAATAATAAAGGGGAAATGATCACAGAAACACTTGGCCCTGAAAAGGATAAAATTCCTTGGAAACAGCTTATCCTATTTTGTGTTTTCATGTTACTTTTTCCCTGGAGAACCTACTTTTTCATCACAATAACATCACCCCTTGCCCAGACCCTCTGGGAACAGACTTCACGCACCAACGCCACTTCCCACGGATTCCACACTTTGAAAAACAACGGCGTTTACGTCGAGCCCGCTCGCTTCTCACGAAATTCAGCCACGACCGGTTCGAGAATGGCACTGAACCCTATTTTCTCCTCTCTTTCATTTTGCAGATTCACGTGCTCGGCTCTTCCACGCAGGTGGTGGAATGATGCCAAGTGGCGGCTCCTGGCTCGAGAAAGGAGACCTCGAGGCCATGGCTTTTGGTCTGCAACGACGGCCTCCCGGCTCCCAGAGCCGGTGTCAGGGCCGAACACAGAGGGGTGGCTCGTGTCCCGCAGCGCGGACTTCTGAAGCCCCTCCCCCGTGTGACCCGGGGTACAGCGCACCCGCTCTGGACCTCAGGTTGGCATCCGTAAAATGGGGCAGCAACAGTCCCTACCTCCTCGGGCGGAGGTGCGGACTAGAGAGAAGAACGCACGGCATGCCCCGGGACTGGGTCAGCGCCCGCTAAGCTGGTCACTTTTACCAGGGGGACAGACAGCTCGCCCCCCGCTTCCCGCTCGACGCGTCCCACGGCCCTCCGAGCCGGCCGCCCTTACCACAGCACCCGCAGGAACAGCTCGAAGAACCCCGGGAAGACCAAGTCGTCGCTGGCGATGGCCCAGCGCCGGCCGAAGAGCACCATCCCCGGCATGGCGAAGGTGCTGCCGCCCGGCCTCAGGCCAGC
>NW_007057586.1:183290-213453 GCF_000164805.1 Carlito syrichta | reverse complement strand
GCGCATGCTCGCGCTGGGGCCGAGGCCGACGCAGGCGCACTGAGTCCCATGGCGCCGCCGCCCGCGTTTTCTGAGCTCGTGTCCGCAAGCTGATCCGGAGTGCCAAGAGCTGACTTTAGCTCACCTCTGCAGATTTGTAAAGTACGTTCTGGTGGTGTTTCCGACTTATAGGTGGGGACTCTTCAGGCTCGGAGGGATTAGCCAGCCCCCGGCTGCTAATGGCGGGTGTGGGACTCACTCGCGTTCGGGGTCTGACACCCCGCCCGGCAACCGGCAGGGCAGGGTCTGAGCACTCCTGGGTAACCCCATTTCACCTCCTCGCCGAACCTGATCTGAGCCACCTTCACGCCTTGCCTGGGCTCGTCTCCTCACTGCTTCTCCTCATTCTGTCCTTTCTGGGGTGGGGGGTAACTGGAAGGGCAGACTGAGAGCGGGAAATGTATCCCTTTATCTTGTTCCTAAACCTTAATACAATGATGAGAAAGTAGAAGCTGTGTTTTGGGGGAAATGCATACTTGAGGAAAAATTAACCTTGCCGACTATGTTTTTTCAGAAACGCAGACTTCCTGGTGCCAGAGGGATCTCATAGTGGCAATCAAGCTTGCCAAGAGTAAAGGGAATTTACAAGGCCTAAGACATCAAGAAGTCACGAAACTTGTAATTACAAAAGTTATGACCGCTCAGAGGGGGAGCAGGTGGGGATTCGCTCTATCCAACAAATTGGGCCCTATCTACAGGGAAGTCAAGGATCCCCCGAAGCTACCCACTGGGAATGCATAGGAGATAAGGGGAAGTGCACTCTCCATTAGCTCTAAGGAGTGTCGTTCAGAAAGGTGCAGGAGCATTAGAATCCTTGTCACTCCCTTCTCTAGGGGCTATGATAATGTGGGCGAACATTAGTGGGTCTCTGGGTCACAGGATCTCCAAGACATCCACAGGTGGTGGATAGGGAAGTCACAGCAGTCACATCTACCTGATTGCAACATCTCCAAGGAAAAGGATTTAAGCCAGGGCTCAAGGGGGCTACGGGGCCCCCACTCATCTAGAGTGTAGGTCTGCTCCCTGTCTGTGGGGAGTGAACTTATCTTAAATAGATCTTTTCTTCTCTCACCTCTTTGCGTGTTGCAATTCTTTGTATTACTCGGATCTCTGGGTTGCCAGCGCGCACCCCAGCACGCCAGCTCCAGTGGTCTGCGCCCCTCCATCCACTCTAACAGTAACCTTAGGCTGAACCCCCTAGGCTGAACTTCGTGCATAAAATACACTCCTACCCCTGGCTGAGGACTTTCCCTGGTGGCCACACATCACAAGCTTGCAACAGCATGTTTATCTGTCTCCCTGGGTTAGGGTTACTACTCCTTCACCCCACTGCCTGCAAAACATCAAAGTCATTCTCGCTCCAGGGCTTTTATATTCCTTGTTTCCTCTTCCAGTCATATCTCTTCTGCAGGTATCTCTCTCACTTCATTCAGGCCTCTGCTCAAGTGTCACTGCCTCAAAGCTGCCTTCCCTGAACCTTATCTAAAACAACCCAACCGTCAGTTTCTATTCCTTATCCTACTTTAGTTTACTTCATTGCACTTAATCTCTCGACGTTATATGTTTATTATCTCTTACCTCCTTCCTTAGTGTGTAGGTTTCATGAGCAGAGCCACCTTGCCCATCTTGTTCACTGCTATGTACATAACAGAGCACATTGTAGATTTTAAAAAATACCTGATGAATGAATAACCTCATTAAATAAATGTCAAGAGTAAGGGAAAGACTGAGAGGCCGGAGGCTGGATGGAAGTTACCCAGTGTATGGCAGGGCTTGGGATGGAGAAGAGGAAAACCAGAGAACAGCCCCAGGAAATAGATATTACAAGGTCTGTACCAAAGATATCAGAAGAAATGAATCGAACAAACAAACAAAAAAAGAAAATATCACAGCCAGTGTGGTGACGTGCACCTGTGGCTCCAGCTACTTGGAAGGCTGAGGTGGAAGGATCGCCTGAGCCCATCAGGTTGAGGTTGCAGTGGCCGTGAGCATGCCTGTACTCTGGCCTGTGTGACAAAGTGGACTCCAACTTAAAATAAAAAATTAATAAATAGTAACAGATGAGTTTTTTTTTTTTTTTAAAGGAAATATAAGATTGCAAGGTCTGTGGGCAAATGTATTTTTATGCAAGGGTATTTCATCAGACTTGGTAAAAATTCTGTAAATGAAGGCCTTTCCCTCTTGTGAAGTGTCATGGACCTTTTCTGCATAGGCAACAGTGCATTCTTCCAACTCAAACTTCATTTACATCTAATTTCAGCCTGTCTTTGACAAGCAGCATCCTCACTTTTCTTTTTTTTTTTTTGAGTTGGAGTCTCACTCTGTCGCCCAGACTGGAGTGCAGTGGCCGCTCCCGGCCACCGCAGCCTCGACCTGCTGGGCTCCGGTGATCCTTCCGCCTCAGCCTTCCAAGTAGCTGGAACTATAAGCGCATGCTACCACACCCGGCTGATTTTTGATTTGTTGTAGAGATGAGGTCTTGTCAAGTTGACCAGGTGGGTCTCGAACCCACTGGCTCAGGCAGTCCACTCACCTCGGCCTTCCAAAGTGCTGGGATTACAGGCTGAGCCACTGAGCCCGGCCACATCCTCATTTTCAAAACCAGAGCCTGTTGGCACTGCTGTCCTGTCATCAGTGAGCTACAAGGGAGTGTTTTGGTTAGTCTTGATCCTCATATAATGTTCTGATTTTCTGTCACCCAGACAGAGAGTTTTCATTGGCCTGCCAGGTATGGCAGAGCTTGGGCTGAATTTTAAGGAGAAGCCAGATGGTCAAGTCATGGACTAACCTTAACATACTCCTTGGCTGAGAATGAGACTTGGACGGGTGCTTGAAAGATGGATAAGATTTTAAAAGTCAATGTGGGCCGGGCTTGGTGGCTCAGCCTATAATCCCAGCACTTTGGGGGGCCGAGGCAAGTGGATTGTCTGAGCCCACGGGTTCAAGATCCACCCAGGCAACTTGATGGGACCTCGTCTCTACAATAAATCAAAAATTAGCTGGGCGTGGTAGCATGCGCCTGTAATTCCAGCTACCTGAAAGGCTAAGGCGGAGGATCGCCGGAACTCAGCAGGTCGAGGCCGGGAGTGTGCCACTGCACTCCAGTCAGGGCGACAAGTGAGACTCCAACTCAAAAAGACAAGTCAATGTGACTTTAGGCAAGGTGCTTCATCTCAGCTGAGTCTGTTTTCCTCATCTGTAAAGTGGGTATTAATAGTACGTACTATAGGCACTTATGGGATCATTCTGAAGAGTAGATAAGAATATGTGGAACATGCTAGGACAGTCCCTGGAGCACTTAAGTGTCAAGCAGTTCCTAACTAAAAGTGACTGCTACCGCTGATAGGTGGGCCTGCCACCCTGCCAATACCGTAAGCCCATAAAGACAGACAAGCTCAATAATAGAGTTTATACTTAGGCAGACAGGAAAAAGCAGGATCAGTAAGGCATCAGCTCCACAGGACTCATGTCCTAGAGGACATGAAAACGCAGGGTCCAAATGACAGACGATGTGAAGAAGCCAATTCCATTCTACCGCCATGCTGTTTTACAGCCTGCAGCTATACACTCAGTGGGCCAAGTTGGAAAGGCCCTTTTCTCACAGAATTCAGGCAGGCAAATGAGAAATGGCCTCGTGCTAGTCTCCTCTGCGAGAAATGGCCCTGAGACAGCTCCTCCCAAGGCGGCCCATCCTGCCTTTTTTCAGGAACGATCACAGGGCATTCTGCTAAGACTTGGACCAGTCTGCGGTTGAGCCTTGCCACATGGCCTGCGTGAAAATGTGCAGGATCACCAGGGTGCTATTAGTGGAACTGTTTCTTTGCCATAAGCACTCAAATGTTAGCCATTAATAATACTATTATTATTATTCCTGGATAAGTAAAAGTCAGCATAAGCAAAGACATGGAGAAAAAGAACAGGGTGTGTGGGAGTTGGCTTGGAGCCGAAGAGGAAGGAGGGTGGTCTGGGTAGAGTAGATGCAGGTTACTGAAGCTAGCCTCATGACACTGGGTTTTTGTTTTTTTTTGAGTTGGAGTCTCACTCTGTCGCCCAGACTGGAGTGCAGTGGCCGCTCCCGGCCACCGCAGCCTCTGCCCACTGGGCTCCGGCGATCCTTCCGCCTCAGCCTTCTGAGTAGCTGGAACTACAGGCACATGCTACCACACCTGGCTCATTTTTTATTTATTGTAGAGATGAGGTCTCGCCAAGTTGCCCAGGCGGGTCTCGAACCTGTGGGCTCAGGCAATCTACTCACCTCATCCTCCCAAAGGCGCAGGATTACAGGCTGAGCCACTGAGCCCGGCTGACACTGAGCTTTTGTGTCATTAGCAGTAGGGCTCCTTGACTAGAGAAAATTGGGATGAACTTAATTAAGTCTATGGCCATATACCACACTGAATGTGTCTGATCACTGAAGTTAAGCAGGATGAGGCCTAGTTAGTACTTGGATGGGAGACCACCTGGGACTACCAAGTGTTGCTGGCTTTAACAAATAAGCCTGGTGTGGTGGCTCATGCCTGTAATCCTGGCACTTCAGGAGGCAGAGGCGAGAGGATTGTCTGAGCCCAAGGGTTCGAGACCAGCCTGAACAACTTGGCAAGACCTCGTCTCTACAGTAAATAAATAAATTAACTGGGTGTGGTAGTGCACACCCATGGTTCCAGCTACTTGGAAGGCTGAGGCAGAAGGATCGCCTGGGCCCAGTGGGTTGAGACTGCAGTGGCCATGAGCGTGCCTCTGCACTCCAGCCTGGGCAACAGTGAGACTCTGACACAACAAGCAAACAAATAAGTAGCTGGTCATGGTGGCATAATCCCAGCTACTCAGGTGGCTGAGAGAGGACAATGAATCAATCGCTTGAGCCCAGGAATGCAAGGCTGAAGTGAGCTATGATTGGGCCACTGCAGTCCAGCCTGGGTGACACTGACAGATCAAGATGCTGTCTCTAATAATTAATTAATTTTTTAAAAAAGACTAATTTGCTGGGCATGCTGACTCATGTCTGTAATCTCAGCACTTTGGGAGCCAGAGGCAAGAGGATTGCCTGAGCCCAGGGGTTCAAGACCAGCCTGGGCAACTTGGTAAGCCCTCATCTCTACAATAAATTAAAAAATTAGCTGAGCATGGTCGTGCACACTTGTAGTTCCAGCTATTTGAAGGTTGAGGTGGAAGGATCACCTGAGCCCAACAAGTTGAGGCTGTGGTAGCTATAAGTGTGCCACTGCACTCCAACCTAAGTGACAGAGTGAGAATTATACTCAAAAAAAAAAAGATGAACTCAAGGTTGAAGGGAGACAATTTGGCCAGGATGTCTTGGCAGAAAAATTTAGGAAAATAAGTGTCCAGTATAAATGTAATGTGAGACACATGAAATTTAAAGTTTTATCATTTCAACATGTGATCAATATAAAATCATTAATGAAATACTTTGCGGCCAGACTCGGTGGCTCAGTCTGTAATCCCAGTACTTTGGGAGGCTGAGGTGAGTGGATTGCCTGAGCCCGCGGGTTCGAGACCCGCCTGGGCAACTTGGCGAGACCTCATTTCCACAATAAATCAAAAATTAGCCGGGTGTGGTAGCGCACGCCTGTATTTCCAGCTACTCGGAAGGCTGAGGCGGAAGGATCACCAGAGCCCAGCAGTCGAGGCTGCGGTGGCCGGGAGCGGCCACTGCACTCCAGTCTGGGTGACAGAGTGAGACTCCCACTCAAAAAAAAAAAAGAAAAATGCTTTGCATTCTTTCTTTCATACTCAGTCTTTGGAATCCAGTGTGTGTTTTATAGTTTCAGCACATCACATTCTGGATGCTAACTTTTAGTGGCCCAATCAGCCTCGACCTGCTGCGCTCAGGCAATCCTTCTGCCTTAGCCTTCCAAGTAGGTGGAACCACAGGCTTGTACCACCACACCTGGTTGATTTTTAAATTTATTGTAGAGACGAGGTCTCGCCATGTTGTTCAGGCTGGTGTCGAACCCCTGAGCTCAGGCAGTCCTCTCACCTTGACCTCCTAAAGTGCTGGGATTACAGGTGTGAGCTACTGCGCCCAGCCAGATGCTAACTTTTCAGTGGCTAAAGTAAAATGTAGTCCTACCAAAACAAAGTTGTTTCATAGCAAAATAGGTCAACATCTTCCCAAGGTGGAGCTTTGGATTCAGACCAAGTTCAGATTCTACTTAAGGGCCAAATGGCCTGGCTCCAACTTCATCTTCACTAGTTTCCTTGTACAAAGCTTCTCTGTGCGTCATCTTTAAGTGAGGTTAGTAATAGCATCTCAGAGTTAATATCTGTAGGATGTCCAGAGCAGTGCCTGGCATGTAGAGACTATGCTTGGGGAAAAAAAGTTTCCTAAACAGTTTCCTCATCTGTAAAGGAAGGATAATCATTCCTAGTCCCCAGGATTCAATTAAAACCATATCAGCCCTTGTGGTCAGCACCTGATAAATACTAATCCCCTTCTTTTCTGTAGTAGTCCATTACCCTAATCAATCATTTGAAGACCATTTTGATGGTTCTCACTTCTGGACAGTGAGTCAGCTAAGACTAGAGCCCCATTCCTGGATTTGATGGCAGACACAACCACTTGACAAAAGTGATGGCTCATAATTCATTCAAAGTAAGTATTTGCAGACTGGGCACAGTGGCTCACGCCTATAATCCCAGCACTTTAGGAGGCCGAGGTGAAAGGATTGCGGGAGCCCACGGGTTTGAGACCAGCCTGGGAAACTTGGTGAGACCTCATCTCTACAATAAATAAAAAAATTAGCTGGGTATGGTGGCATGTGCCTGTAGTTCCAGCTACTCAGAATGCTGCAGCAGAAGGATCCCCTTAGCCCAGCAGCAGGTCAAGGCTGCAGTGACTGTGAGTGTGCCACTGCACTTCAGCCTGTGAGAGTGAGACTCCGACTCAAAAAACAAAACAAAGTATTTGCTTTAGAGTGAAGGCCAGGATATAAATAATAATGGAAGCTAGCCTTAGTGCTCATTTGCATATGCCCAGTACTGGACTGCATGGCTCTGAGGCATACAGTCTCTTTTGCTTCCTGTATCCATAAACCGCTAGGGATCCTAATTGCCATAGAGCTGGCTTATACTGGTTTGTGCAAGCTGAATATTAAATGTTTAAGTGTTTTGTGTTCTGACTGTTAAATATAACCACTATTAAAAATTAAATTGTATAAATTTACATTAAATGTATTAAAAACAAAGACTCAAGCCGGGCTCGGTGGCTCAACCTGTAATCCCAGCACTTTGGGAGGCTGAGGTGAGTGGATTGCCTGAGCCCGCGGGTTCGAGACCTGCATGGACAACTTGATGAGACCTCATCTCTACAATAAATCAAAAATTAGCCGGGCGTGGTAGCATGCGCCTGTAGTTCCAGCTACTTGGAAGGCTGAGGCAGAAGGATCGCCAGAGCCCAGCAAGTCGTGGCTGTGGTGGCCGGGAGCGGCTACTGCACTCCAGTCTGGATGACAGAGTGAGACTCTAACTCAAAAAAAAGAAAAACAAAGACTCAGAATTCATCACATCATAATTGTTTTACTACATTTTATTGTTATTTATGCTCTTGAGGTTACTTACATCTATAGAACCTGTGTGATAGAAATACTATATAATGGTGTGCTGGTATGTAGTGATAGAAATACTATATAATGGTGTGCTGGTATGTAGTGATAGAAATACTATATAATGGTGTGCTGGTATGTAGTGATAGAAATACTATATAATGGTGTGCTGGTATGTATCACTTCCCAACTTCTTTTTCAATAATGTCATGTTGGTAGCTTTATTTATTTATAATTAAGAAAAATTATTTTAGAGACAGGGTCTCACTGTGTCACCCAAGCTAGAGTGCAGTGGCATGATCATAGCTCACTGTGGCCTCAAACTCCTCAAGCAATCCTTCCATCCCAGCCTCCTGAGTAGCTGGGACTGTAGGCATGCAACACCATACCTGGTAATTTTTTATTTTTTTGTGGAAATGGGGATCTCAGTATGTTGCCCAGGTTGGTCTTGACCTCTTGGCCTCAAGGGAACTTCCTACCTCAGCCTCCCAAAGTGCTGGGATTAGATGTGAGCCACCACACCCAACCCATGTTGGTAGGTTGAAACCATTCCTTTTAGGAGTATTTATACCATAAAAATTGGCAGACACTACACATTTGGACTTGATTTGTTTTGTTTTTGTGTTTTGAGTCAGAGTCTCACTGTCGCCCAGGTTGGAGTGCAATGGCACACTCAAAGTCACTGCAGCTTCAACCTGCTGGGCTCAGGTGATCCTTCTGCCAAGAAGCTGAAACCACAGGCACCCACCACCATGCCTGGCTAATTTTTTTTTTTTTTAATTGTAGAGACAAGGTCTTGCCAAGTTGCCCAGGCTGGTCTTGAACTCCTGGGCTCAGGCAATCCTCTTGCCTCTGCCTTCCTCAGTGCTGGGATTACAGGTATGAGCCACTGCACCTGGCCAGGACTTGATTTGCTGTTCATTGTCTAGGCTTAAGGAAATAGACAAAGTGTTAGTAATGCAGATTGAATTTAAAGTGTGTTGTGTCTGTAACCATTATATTGTGCATAGTATGAAAAGATGAGGAAATAATCTTCCAGTATTTGAAAACTGTTACCTGTCTGAGCGAAGAAATCTCTTAGCCATTGACAACGATGAAGTCCTGACATATGTGTTCTTTGTTTCACTCTGCTCTTATTCCTCAAAATAAAGGAAAATATCAACCAACATTCACGGAGAACTACATTCACTCATTAGCTGCAACCATAGGTTGCCTGTGAATATGAGATGTAGGCTAAAATCAAAGCAATGTAAGAATTCAAAGTCTACATGGAATTTATAATAAAGAGCATTATGTATCATCATCATCATTATTATTATTTTGAGTCGGAGTCTTGCTGTTGCGCAGGCTGGAGTACAGTGGCACGCTCACAGCCACTGCAGCCTCGACCTGCTGGGCTCAGGCAATCCTTCCACCTCAGCCTCCCAAGTTGCTGGGACTACAGGCACGTGCCACGATGCCTGGCTAATTTTTTTATTTATTGTGGAAACGAGGTCTCGCCAAGTTGCCCAGGTTGGTCTCGAACCCCTGGGCTCAGGCATTCCTCTCACTTCCACCTCCCAAAGTGCTGGGATTATAGGTGTGAGCCACTGTGCCCAGCCTATATATTGTGACTAATTGTAAATAATATACTATACATCTGTGCAGCAAAGGATTAACACAACAGGCCCGTTCAAACCCTGCACATTTCAAAGAAAAGATTGGCTCTTAACCTGCTCAAAGGAGAGAACTTTCAAGCCCTTGGAATACTCTGCCTGATAAAAAGTGTATTTGTATATCTGGGGCCTAGCAGCATCACAAGTTTATGCTAGCAGTGGATTGGTGGGCGCTCTGGCTATGCTGTATCAGTTTGACCCCTGAGTGGGGGAGCTGGAGACTGAGTAGGTAAGGTTAGTCACACAGGTGCTCTATGCCTACATGACTGATCTGCAATAAAAACCCTCGGTACCAGGGCTCAGGTGAGCTTCCTCCGTTGGCGATACTTTGCATGTGTGGTTACACATTGTTGCTGGGAGAATTAAGCATTATTTATATGACTCCACTATGAAATGGCAACTGGAAACGGGTGCCTAGTCTCCTGGATGTTGCCCTATGCACTTTTTCTTTTGCTGATTTGAATCTGAATCCTTGCACTGTAATAAATAAGCATCATAATAGCTTTTCTGAGTCTGAGTGCTTCCAGCAAATCACTGAACTTGAGGTTGGTTTGGGGGATCCCCAACACATTTTTTATATCATTAGAATTTACAATGGATGTGTGTATATGCATATATTATTTTTTTGAAGAACCAATTACTAAACATCATGCACTATGCTGTACTCTAAAAGCTTGGCTGTTGCTGGTGAATTTTAAGCCTTTAGTTAGAAGGTTTAAAAAGCGATGCTAACAATATGCAATGTGTAGACCTTATTTGGATGTGATTCAAATCAACAAACCATAAAAATATTTTTTGTTTTTTGCTGGATGGACACCATTGATAGGAGATAAAGAGATGTTTTTGAGATAACCAGGAAAATTTGAACACAGATTGTTAGGCGATATTTAAGAATTATTAACTTTGTTGCTGTGATAAAAAGTCTTCGTATGTATGGATGAAATATACTATCTAGGATTTTCTTTAAAGTACTCAAAACATGAAGAAAAGATAAAACAATTGGGTTTATCTCACTATTCTCTCTACTTCTATGAATGTTTGAAAATAAAGTTTATTATTATTATAATTATTTTGAGTTGGAGTCCGACTCTGTCACCCAGGCTGGGATGCAGTGGCACACTCACAGCCACCCCAGCGTCAACTTGCTGGGCTCCGGTGATCCTTCTGCCTCAGCCTTCCAAGTAGCTGGAACTACAGGCATGCTACCACGCCAGGCTAATTACTGTAGAGACGAGGTCTGGCCAAGTTGCCCGGGCTGGTGTCAAATCCACGGGCTCAGGCAATCCACTTGCCTCGGCCTCCCAAAGTACTGGAATTACAGGCTGAGCCACCAAGCCCGGCCTAAAATTTATTTTTAAGTGATGCTTGTTCAGCTTTGCTCGTCCTCTATAATTACACACACACAAACATATGATGATATGAATGTTTGGCATGCAGATATACAACTGAAACTCCAAACCACTGTTAAGCCAGAAGTTCATAGGTTATGCCTGTGATCACACATATTCTTAAATGTACTCGTCTTTTAAACACACGATTTAAAAGGCCTCGGCCTCCCAAAATGATAGGATTACAGGTGTGAGCTGCTGCGCCTAGTCCTATTTTGTTTTTTTGGTTTTTTTTTTGAGTTGGAGTCTCACTCTGTCGCCCAGACTGGAATGCAGTGGCCGCTCCCGGCCACTGCAGCCTCGACCTGCTGGGCTCTGGCGATCCTTCTGCCTCAGCCTTCCAAGTAGCTAGAACTACAGGTGCGCGCTACCACGCCCGGCTAATTTTTGATTTATTGTAGAGATGAGGTCTCGCCAAGTTGCCCAGGCGGGTCTCGAGCCCGCGGGCTCAGGCAATCCACTCACCTCAGCCTCCCAAAGTGCTGGGATTACAGGCTGAGCCACCGAGCCCGGCTCCTAGCCCTATTTTAAAACAATACATTACCCCATCATGTGGGTATCTCATAGAAAGCATATTCAATTCCCTATTTTGGACACAGATATTTTTCAATTTTCTCAGATTTCTCAAAAATCTGAGAAAGCTGATTGAAAAAATAAAAACAGGATTTGTTCAGCTTAGCAATAAGATAATGTTTCTTCAACAATAACAATCTACAAAACTACTGAGTTTCAAAGAGATGTCTTGGGAAATTTGTAGCATACAAATTTTCTAAATTTTCCATAGTTCTAATCACTGCTAGTATATTCTGCCATTTCCACGTAACATTAATTCCATTGGTAGAATTAGACCTATTTTTGTTTATTTATTTATTTTATTCAGAGTTTCACTCTGTCACCCAGGCTGGAGTACAGTGGCATACTCATGGCCACCGCAGCCTTGACCTGCTGGGCTCAGGGGATCCTTCCACCTCAGTCTTCCAAGTAGCCAAGTAGCTGGAACCAGAAGTGTACGCTAGCATGCCCAACTAATTTTTAAAAAATTTATTGTAGAGATGAGGTCTCACCAAGTTGCCCAGGCTGGTCTTGAATCCCAGGGCTCAGGCAGTCTTCTCGCTTCGGCCTCCCAAAATGATAGGATTACAGGTGTGAGCCACTGCGCCTAGCCCTATTTTAAAACAATACATTACTCCATCATGTGGGTATCTCATAGAAAGCATATTCAATTCCCTATTTTGGACACAGATTTTTTCAATTTTGTTATTAAAAATATATTTTTAAAAAATACAGTAGCCGGCCAGGCTTGGTGGCTCAGCCTGCAATCCCAACACTTTGGGAGGCTGAGGCGAGTGGATTACCTGAGCCCGCGGGTTTCAGACCAGCCCGGGCAGCTTGGTGAGACCTCATCTCCACAATAAATCAAAAATGAGTCGGACATGGTAGCTCATGCCTGTAGTTCTGGCTACTTGGAAGGCTGAGGTGGAAGGATGCTGGGGTGGCTGGCGGTGAGTGCCACTGCACTTCAGCCTGGGTGACAGAATGAGACTCCAACTCAAAAAAAAAAAAAAATACAGTAGCTCCCTTTTATTCATGGCTTCAGTTACACCCGTCTGAAAAATAGGTGAGTACAGTACAATATTTTGAGAGAACAAATATAACTTCTATTGTAGTAATATTTTTATAATTGCTCTATTTTATTAATTGTTGTTACTGTACCTAATGTATAAACTAAACTTCATCATAGGTATGTATAGAGAAAAACAGCATATATAGGGGCCAGTACTATCTGGTTTTAGGCATCCACTGGGGGTCTTGGAAGGTATCTTCTGTGGTTAAGGGGGTATTGTTGTCAATCTGTTAAAAAGTTCTATTAAGAAAACAAAAAAACCCTTCTTTCCAAAATGAGCTATCCAGATCAAAGAATAACTCTTGAAAAGGAAATGACTCCTTGTGACATTTTTTTAGTTGGAGTCTCACTCTGTCACCCAGGCTGGAGTGCAGTGCAGTGGCACACTCTCGGCCACTCCAGCATCGACCTGTTGCGCTCTAGCGATCCTCTTGCCTCAGTAGCTGGAACTACAGGTTCGCACTACCACACCTGGCTAATTTTTTGCTTTATTGTAGAGATGAGGTCTCACCAAGTTGGGCAGGCTGGTCTCGAACCCGTGGGCTCAGGCAATCCACTGGGCTCAGGCAATCCACTTGCCTCAGCCTCCCAAAGTGCTGGGATTACAGGCTGAACCACGGAGCCCGGCCATGACTTTTTTAAGTGACCGAAATATTTCAGATGCAGAGAAGATGCCCGACACCTAAGGACCCACTGTGAAGATTTAGCAAGGGCTAACATCCTTGCACCATCATGAGTTTTTAAAACAAGGTCCTTGATATCCTCCTTTGCTTGTTGATTTCACTTCACAAATGACATAAAGTATCCTTCATAGGCTTTTTTGACATTTCATCACATCTTCCTATTAACTGTGAGCTTTACTCTTTTTCCCAATTGATTATTCATGCCTTCCTCTACTTCTCTCTTTAGGACTTAATTCTGATTCGAGTAAATCCTTATGACCTGGGTAATATTAATATCCTTGCATTTAATGTCTGCTGCTATTGTCTATGTTGGATTGGGGAGAAGGCAGTATTAGCCAGGTGATCGTATGGGAATTTGGATAGTTATTATTTTAAGCATTCTTTAAAGTTCTCAGACCTTGAAGTAAACAAATCACTTTTATAGTTTCAGAGCATACCAGTTTCCTTATTACAGGCCCATTTATTGTCACAGAAACCTTATTAAACGAGTAAATAGGGTCTGTATTTTCATTCTGTTTTAGTAACACAGTCAAGTGTAGTGTGGTATGTGCCTAACAACTCACCCTTGAAGGACAGAGATCTGGAGTATATTTTAGAATTGTAAAAAAGCATCTTTGACGTTTAAAAGGAATAGTACCAAGTTACGCTAGAACTTGCTTTTAAATTGCAGGGATAAAAGAGGGCATAGTTTCAAAACTGGAGGAGAAACACAACACCTACACGAGATTTCACGCTACAAAGCTAACCCAGCCAGATAGGGGTAGGGGCCTTGGTCAGGACTAGGCAGAGCTCTGGTTCCTTGGAAATTCCACACCAGACCACTAGAGGGCGGGGGCACACAGAAAAAAACCCACATGGAGCCCTAACCCGAACAAGCATCAGTCACCATGGCGATGACAGGTGGTTTTGGAAGGTATGTAGGAGTTCATTTTTTTCCTTATTTTTATTTTTGAGACAGCGTCTTCCTCTGTGACCCAGGCTGGAATGCAATGGCATGATCACAGTTCACCACAGCCTTGGCCTCCTGGGCTCGGGTTGTCCTCCCACCTCAGCCTCCTCTCCTGAGTAGCTGGGACTACAGGTGCACACTGCCACACCCAGCTAATTTTTTGTAGAGGCAGGGATCTCACTATGTTACCAAGGCTGGTGTCGAATCCCTGAGCTCTAGCAATCCTCCCACCTTGCCTCCGAGAGTGATGGAATTATAGGCTGAGCCTAGGAGTAGATTTCTATTCCTTTCCTAACAAGGGTTCTGAACCTTCTGACAAAACTGACCAATGCCATCAAATGGGCCAGAAGGACTCCTGCCAGAACCAGTTCCCAGTCAGCTTTTGAAGCAGCTGTCCCAAGCCACGCCCAGAGAACAGGAGGAGAATGGAGGTTGCTGGGGTGATTACTTAATGTGTACCAAGCTCTGCAATCTGAACTTTTCCAACAGTGGCTCATTGAAACCTCACGGAAATGCTGCAGTAGGAGTTCATCTACATAAGTTGGGGTGGGGGGTGGGAGGAGGCCCGTGTGAAATCCAGGAATGCAACTGTGGGAGCCAAGACTCTTACCACAAGTCTGAGCGCAAGGCGTGTGCTTTTCTTACTTAGGGTTCCCACAAATCATCATGATCTCTATTAAAACTATTAATACTTCTCTACCTACTCCTCTCATACCAGAGTATGAGGAAGCAGGAAACTTTCTTCAAAGTTTCTCTGTGACAGGACTAGACAGGAATGGACTGGCATCTGTAAAGAGCCAATGGCCAAGCAGCTTTTCTTAGAGCTATCAGTTACTGGGCAAATTTGTGAACTTTATTTCTCTTCATGCTTACATAGAACAAAATTCACACAAATGAAAGAAACACCTCAGTAAAAAGCATTAATTACCCGATAACCTTTATTCAGGAAGCGAATGACTATGACACAGTACTTCCTAAGGCTTGGCACACAGGCCTTTGTTTTCCATGTGAGTGATCGAGGCCCAGTCCCACACTCCAACTCAGGCACCCTTGCTAAAATGTCATCCTGGGTGACCACAAAATGGTGGCAACAACTTAGACAATTTTATTTTTACTTGGGCAGAACGACTACAGAAGGCATTGGTATGCTGAGGTGCCGATCCTTGTTCTGTGCATTGTGCTCTCCCATGAATGGCCCAGCTTGTGTCTGATTTACACGCACAAGACAAGTGTGAGCCCCCACCCCACCCCCAGTCTGGGCAGCAAGCAGGCTGCTTGACTTACTGTGGCTGGATTTCCCACCCATCCTGCACATTCGCAGAACCTTCCAAGGAGGATTAAAACAAACCATCAAAACTAAACCAAGACTAGGATGCTGGAAAGAAAGATGCTCTGACAGACAAAAGCAAGAACACGAGAAGGAGGGGAAAGTGAAACGAGGGCGACAAATATGGGAGGTTAAACTATGCCGTGACACTGCCGATTTAGAAAGGTGTCAAGACACGCTAGATGAACATAAAACCCATCCTACTCCCTTCCTTCATAAGACGTTCTAATGCAGAAACCAAAAATACTACACATATTTCTTGTAGTAAGCACTGTTAGTATTCAACACTTTAATATTTATGGTGCATCACATAAAAACAGTCATATACAATTGCATTAATAAAAAAAATGTAGCAAATCAATATAATGGCAAAACCAGGAGAAAAAAATTCTAGTATTTCCATAAAATGTAGAAAGTTTTACAGTGGGCTTTAAATGTTTGCAGCCCTACAGAGCGTTTGTTGCCAATTTAAAACAAAAAAATTCCAAATAGGATGTTCTAAAAGCCTAATTCATAAAAAAAGACAATTTAGCCTATGTGTTAGGATAGTAACACAAGATAAATCATGCAAGAGCTCAGTAAAAAAAAGAAGAAGAATATAAGGAATGGTAATTGGTACTGCCAAATTCTAAAAAATTCTAAATCATTTTACCACCCAAAAGTGACATGAAAAACCATTTGAATCTGAGCATGGACATGGTTGTAGTAATCTTTTGGAACTGTAAATGAACATGATAGGTAACTACTTGTGTTCCATTCCTCAGAAGAGCAGAATCCTATATCCAAAATAATCATCAATGTCCCTCCCATCCCACACTCAGAGGACAAGCAGCCAGAACCCTGCCCATAGAATTCTTCCACACCCTCGGGACAGTCTCACACTGACACATCTCAGCAGGGCAGGGGAGCAGGCACCTTTGGTGACTCGTAAATGAGACTCCATCAACATTCAGAATCTTAACAGTTTGTTAATGAAAACTATAATACTTGCAAGTCATTGTTACCAACCTTAAATGTAGTGTTATAATGTCCAAGAAAGGATTTCCATGTCAGGTAGGAATAAATTTGAACAGATACACTCAATTGAACATAGTGTCTCAGATTTCAAACGAATATAACTCGTCTTTTGGCAAAAAATAAATATAGTGGAATGCAAGTTTGAAAGATGGAAGAATATATAATGTACCAACTGTCAAGGAGTACAATTTCATTGCAGATACAAAGACTCAACAATGTCAAAGAATTTTTAAAATAAAAAAAAAGTTTGCACATATTCCTCACAAAATCTTCACTTTTGGAACTATTCCAATTGAAGCTACACACTGAATTTATTAATACAGCATTAAGTTTCTTTGTGTAAAAAAATCTTTGTACATAGTAATAAAAAAAGATAAGGCAAGATGCATTAAACAGAAACCTTCTGGTTCTTTTCCTCTGTGTTCTTACAGAGCCACTGATGACTATCTGCAACAAAAGAGTAAAGTTTCTGATTTTCCATATCAAGCATCTTATGCCTTTGCTGTGGTAAGAATTCTGTCCGAGCACCCTGAAGGACAGATGCTGGTGATGGTCTTTGGCACTTAGGCTGGCAAACTGAGCTTCTTTCCCTTGAGTACTAGAATTTTAAAGAGAGGAAAAGAAAACAAATGTTACTGATATTGACAAGCTTACATTTCCTTCTTCCTATTCCTAGAAGTCTGTCCCACACAAGATTCTACATTGTAAAGTACAGGAAATAAACAACTGTAAAATTACAAATTTGATTGAAAGCGCCTCTAAACTCACAGTGGCTTTTTATCATGACTTTTACCCTAATCAATATATTTTAAAATATAGTATATATAGGGAAGTCTATGAAATTTGGGGTATTAAAAAAGCGAAGATATATATGCTCTTTTATCTAGCAATTCCAACATTAGGAATTTTATTGTCTAGCTGGGATTTTTAGGCTGAGATCTGTTTTAGTTCCTCTAAAACTATATGTATAAATTTTTTTGTGTGTGTATACATATATATTTTGAATAAGGATCATAGCTTTCATCAGATTTTTGTAAAGCCACATGTCCTATGTTCATACAAATGCAAAAACATACACATACAAGGATGCTGATTTAATCACTGGATTTAGTAGCAAATCAATAACAGACTGACTACTCATGAATAGGAGGCTGGATAAATGAATTATAATATATAAACAAAATGAAATACTCTTATTAGGCTGCTGAAAATTATGTAACTTTCTGTCTACTGACATAAAATGTGAGTGGAATTAAAAGCACAGAATGGAATAGAATGTATGGTTTAAGTCATTTATCTGTGTATATGCATAGAGAGATATCTGATATTATGTTTACTAAAACATTAACAGAGATTATCTCTGAGTGGTAGGATATCAGGTGATTTTGAAATTCTTAGTTATGACTGTATTGTTTTGTTTACAATGAAAATGTGCCATTTTAGGAAAAGCTATAGCAAAAGAAAAGAGGTTCCTATATTTAAAAAGACTGAAGGCCAGGTGCCATGGCTCACGCCTATAATTCCAGCACTTTGAGAGACCAAGGTGGGTGAACTGCTTGAGCCCAGGAGTTCAAGACCAGCCTGGGAAACATAGTAAGACCTCTTATCTCTACAAAAAAACCCAAAAAATTTGCTGGATGTGGTGGCGTGTGTCTGTCGTCCCAGTTACTGGTGATGCTGAGGTGGAAGGATCGCCTGAGACCAGGAGGTCAAGGCTGCCATGAGCCGTGATTATCGTGATCATGCCATTGCACTCCAGCCTGGGTGACAGAGTGAGATCCCAACTCAAAAAAAAAAAAAAAAAAAAAAAAAGACTGAAAAACCCCTGACCTAGAATTTAATTTGACAATAATTAAAATGTTTTTCTGAAGCCAGTTCTGCTTTATGACATAGGGCCAGATTAGGAGAGTGTTGGTAAAGGGAGCTGGGCAAGCAAGCCCTTAAAAGAACATGTGACTTTGGGAACAAAACAGGTAACACTCAGCATACCTTTTGTAATGTACAAGTAGAAGAAGTCACAGTATAGAATGGTCTGGACTACGCCGGCCACCACAGCAATGAGGTCAAAGAACCCCTCAAAGTAGAAGCGCCAGATCCAGTTGATAAGATACAAAGCACGATAGATGCCCAGGAAGAACAGGTAGTGGGTGGTGATGGTCTCGGCCTCCCCAGTCTTACTGATCATAAAGAGCTGTGGAAGGATAGCCACTGATTCAAGGTAGATGGAGAAGGTCCATAAAATCTGGAAGAGAAATAACAGGCTTCAGAAGGATCCAGCAACCCCCATGAGCTCACAGGAAACATTCTTTCTTGCTTTACTGTAAAGCAGTTTAAAAGGAGTAGGGAGTCTGGGGGTGTGGGCATCTCAGCCCGAAACACAGCAGCTTGGCAACTGCGTAAGTTATAGAAATTTAAGCAACGTTTAAGAGGCAGGGCACTACCAATGACAAGCTGAGTAAACGGGACACCTTTACCCCTGTGAATTTTCATTACCTTGTCTCTCCAATGTCTTGTTCTTCCCTGTACAATTTTCCATGAGTCAGCATAAAGATGCTCTGTCTGGATCAGCTTGCCCCACTCCGGATCTGGGGTCCTGAATCAACTTGCTCTCCACCACGGTTGACAATACTGGGTCCCTCCTACTTCCTCGTTGTTGTTTTTCCTCACCAACTGATCTCCTTGCCAGGCCAACTAAATATTTTTACTATTTTCCCCATTCTTTAGGCTGCCTGGTGTGGCTAATCAAAGGTCTAAAAAATCAGAGTGGTAATTATGGAAACTCTCTGCCCAACATGTTACTTGATTAATGCTGACAATAGAAGGACTTGCAAACAGTCCTTGAGTGTTTTAACAGGCCTGGCACCCCAAGCACCTGGCAGACACCAAAAGCAGCACAGTAATTTGATAAGCCCCAGGAGGCTAAGCAGCAGCTCTGCACTGGTGAAGGAAAAGGCCCTTAGGGGCAGATCGGCAAGCAAGCTGTACAGTGCCAGCAGTACCATAAACCACCTTTCCTAAAGGTCCACAGTATAGCAGTGCTGCTTAGGAGAGTCATAGACACAATGTCCATGTGCAACGTCTGTGCATGAAAAGGAAACAAAATGTGGGCCAGAATAGGGAGACCATATTCTTCAAACACTGGGATAGGCAGGGTTCGGTATCTGGTACCACAGAAGTCAAGATAATGACATACAGTTTCTTTCTTTTTGAGTTGGAGTCTCACTCTGTCGCCCAGACTGGAGTGCAGTGGCCGCTCCCGGCCACCTCAGCCTTGACCTGCTGGGCTCCGGCGATCCTTCCGCCTCAGCCTTCCAAGTAGCTGGAACTACAGGCGTGTGCTACCACGCCTGGCTAATTTTTTGATTTATTGTAGAGATGAGGTCTCGCCTGCCCAGGCGGGTCTTGAACCGTGGGCTCAGGCAATCCACTCACCTCAGCCTCCCAAAGGCTCGGGATTACAGGCTGAGCCACCGAGCCCGGCTGACATACAGTTTCAAGTTTATATATTAAAGGACTCGGGCAATAAGCTGTCAGCAGTCATCTAAATACTTGGGTGCTTAACTGTCACCCGCAATTTGTTTACACCAAATAGTGAATGTTGCACCAGAACTTTGCAAACTAGAAAACAAAAACCAAAAATCCCACAAAAACCCACATTATTTACAAACAGGTTATTGACTAGAGACCCAGTTATGACCGCTAGATAACTTAACTAACCTCAAGAGGAGAGAAATCATGATTGACTAGAAATGAAAGGCCTCCCACAGGGACCACCAGAAACTCCACTCGGAAGGTATCATGATTTCCATCGTAGGTTGCCTTAAATTTCATGTAGATCAGGTACACTGTGGCATAGGAGCAGGCAACGTAGATAAGCTAAAAACAAAAGAAAAAAGGTACCAGGTTGTTAATACCTTGCAACTGTTCTAGTTCCCTCAGCTTTCTACATCACCCACGAATTTAGAAAGGCTAGGTTTTTTCCCCTTGGCTTTTCTTTTTTTTATTTTAAAATTTAAATATAGTAAAATTCACTTTTTGAGGGTGTAGAGTTCTGAGTCATATAACCACCACCACAACTGAAATACAGACATAACAGTTTCATTACTCCCAAAATTCTGCCATGCTGCGCTTTTGTAGTCAAATCTACTACTAACTGCTCTTTAGGAAAGATAACTTGAGAATGTCAATTAGGCAACCATCTGGGCAAATGACCTAATAGGAAAATGAGAGCAATCATGAAGCCTTATACACTTAAAACACACACACACACACACACACACACACACACACACACACACGGCCAGGCAGAATGGCTCATGCCTGTAATCCCAGCACTTTGGGAGGCTGAGGTGGGAGAACTGCCTGAGTCCAGAAGTTTGAGACCAGCCTAGACAACATAGTGAGACCTCGTCTCTACAAAAAGAAAAAAAATTAAGAAATTAGTTGGGTGTAGTAGTGTGTGCCTGTAGTCCCAGCGACTTGGGAGGCTGAGGCAGGAGATCATTTGAGCCCAGGAGTTTGAGGCTGTGGTGAGCCATGACTGTGCCACTACACTCTAGCCTGGGCGACAGAGTAAGACCCTGACTCAAAACAAAAGGACACTGATATCTCATCATGCAGTTATATTTGCAAATAGTCAACATGGTATTAAAATTGTTGGTCACACCCATACACCAAAGAATGACCCCACCCCCCAAAAATTAAGAAACATTAACATACTATTAGAGGAGTCCTCTCCACACACAAATATATGTACACATGCATATGAATAAATAAATAATACATAATCTACACACACACAACACATACATCCTACATATGCACTGATTCCCCCTCAGGGGCATACCCAGCCAAGGCTCATAGCAGCGGGGTCCCTCACCAGTAACCAGCCAGTGGCCAGCTGAGATTACGTCCATCAAGGCCTAGCAGCAGCTGGGGAAGCAGAGCTGCTTTTCTTCTCTTACCAGCATGTAGTGGCAGTTAACATAAAAACACAAACACCTCAGCTCTCACGCACCTTCAGGACATCAACCAAGCAAGCATGGATTACTCTGAACACTGGGAATCCTGGAGGGAAGAGGAGGGCTCTTCCTCCACACAACTCTGATGCCTGCAATGCTTGCCTAGACAACACCAAGGACCCAACCATTTTTTTCCCCCTGAGGTAGAGTACATCAACGGGGGGTGGGGGTGTGGTGTTTGTTTATCATTTTTATGTAAGCTAATTATTTCCTGATTATTAGGCTCCCATCACCTAGTAATAAAGAATGGAATGATTATAGTTGACTCAAATTTACTTTTTAGTGAAGACCATAGACTCAAATATCGTTTTGTCTACTTTGATCTGTGCTTATAAAAATGCTTTTGAAGCCGGGTTCAGTGGCTCAGCCTGTAATCCTGCACCTTGGGAGACTGAGATGAGTGGAATGCCTGAGCCCGCAGGTTCGAGACCCACCTGGGCAACTTGGTGAGACCTCATCTCTACAATAAATCAAAAAATCAGCCAAGCGTCGTAGCGCATGCCTGTAATTCCGGCTACTCGGAAGGCTGAGGCAGCAGGATCGCTGGAGCCCAGCAGGCCGAGGCTGCAGTGGCTGGGAGCAGCTACTGCACTTCAGTCTGGGTGACAGAGTGAGACTCCAACTAAAAAAAAATGCTTTTGAAGCCGGGCTCGGTGGCTCAGCCTGTAATCCTGTGCCTCGGGAGGCTGGGTGAGTGGATTGCCTGAGCCGCCTGGGCCACTTGGCGAGACGTCATCTCTACAATAAATCAAAAAAATTAGCTGGGCGTGGTAGCGTGTGCCTGTAGTTCCAGCTACTCGGAAGGCTGAGGCGGAAGGATCACCGGAGCCCAGCAGGTCGAGGCTGCGGTGGCCAGAAGCGGCCACTGCACTCCAGTCTGGGTGACAGAGTGAGACTCCAACTCAAAAAAAATTTTAAAAATGCTTTTGAATACAAAGTGTTGGGGGACGTGAGGGTTGTGCAAATGCCATACTAACAGGCTTCAGTTTAAACATTACTTCTTTGGGTATGCCAATAACCAAATGGCCTAAAACAGTGCCTGGCACACAGATGCTCGGTATTTGTAGAATGACTGTAAGAAAAGTCAGACTCCTAGTCTGAGAGCCCCTATATTCTTCATAGCAACCAACCATTCCAAAATGGTCATTTATTTAGTGTTGATGATTTGTCTGCTCTCCAACAGGCTATAAGACTCCTGCTTGTTTTCTGCCATATCCTCAGTGCCCAACTCTGTAGGTGTTTGTAAGCATGAATTCAATGACTGTGGGGAAGAACGGAAGCTCACTTAGTCCAGTATCTCCCCAAGTGGGAGTATCTACTAGGAGTGGCATACAAGATGTTAGGTGGGATGCAAACATTTTGTATTTTAATAGTGATACATTTGTTTAATGTGAATCGGGGAAAGTATAAGAATGACACCAAAGGTTTCTTCATGAACACTAATGTTTAGGACAAGTTAAAAGGTTTAAAAACTATATTATTATGTAATTTATGATACAGATGTTATTTAAACATGGCAAATGTAATAAAGGCTCACAGCAGAAGTTTAAGAAAAATTGACTAAGTGGAAAAGAAAAAAGTAGAGGCCTACACACGGTTCCTTACATAGCAGCAAACTGAAACACTGCAACTAGGAGTTCTGGCTTAATTCCTTGTTATGTACCAACTTGTTGTATTTCTCTGGGGCGTCTATAATTTCCCACAGCTTGAAAATATAATAGTTACTCCTCTTCCTTATAGGGTTATCAAAAGCTTTGGAAGATTTATCATACGTGAGTTACTAAAATTAAGAAATCTCTAACTTCAAAGTACTTTAATTAAGTATTGTTTAGAATCTAGAAAAATATGCTTAATAGCAACTTTTTATTCCCAGTTATATGTTTTTAAGAATAGTATAGTTAGATATTATCCTTGCAGGGTTATTATTATTATTTTTTTGAGTTAGAGTCTCATTCTATTGCCTAGGCTGGAGTGCAGTAGCACTGATCACCGCTCATTGCAGCCTTAACCTCCTGGGCTTAAGTGATCCTTCTGCCTCAGCCTCCTGAGTAGCTGGGACTACAGATGTACACTGCTACACCTGGCTAAATTTTTATATTTTTTGTAGAGACAAGGTCTCACCATGTTACTCAGACTGGTCTTGAACTCCTGGGCTCAAGCGATTCTCTTGCCTCAGCCTCTCAAAGTGCTGAGATTAAAGGCGTGAGCTACCATACCCAACCTTGAAGACTTTTCATTAAAAATACATAGCTGAAAAATTTCCATAGGTCTGTGCATTGTGGATAAAACATATTCTATTGGATGCCATACTGTACCTTCATAAATGTATTATATAACGAAACAAATGAAGTAAAAAGATCCAGGTAACGAGTTGTGAAGACCAGTGCATACAGAAGCTGGCTTTTCCCAGAAATACCTAGAGAAACAAAAGGAAAGTATTAGCAAAGTCCAGAAGAGCCTTATGACTCCCACAGATCACATTCTGCAGTAAGTACAGATAGGGAGAGTGGAGCACTTGGGGTCAAAGGCCCAGGACTGGAGACGATTCTGAATAAACAAGAGCAGTTTCAGTTTTTCTTTCTGTTCTTCCTGAACATGCTCCTTTTGGGATGCTCTAACATCTCTGCTGTCTTATTATGGTGGCTGACTACAGGCAAGTGCCTCATGCCACCTCCAATATACCAAGATGTATATCATTCAAATGAACATTACATCACCTCAAATATATTCTCAAATATATCACCTGAGGTAGGAATATTTTTCTTTCAATACTTCTGCTGTTATTCAGTGTTGTAGCTGGTCTGTTACCTTCAGATCTTTCTTTCTGTTTTTTTGTTGTTTTTTTTTTTTTGAGTTGGAGTCTCACTCTGTCGCCCAGACTGGAGTGCAGTGGCCGCTCCCAGCCACTGCAGTCTCGACCTGCTGGGCTCCGGCGATCCTTCCGCCTCAGCCTTCCGAGTAGCCGGAATTACAGGCATGCGCTACCACGCCCGACTGAATTCTTGATTTATTGTAGAGATGAGGTCTTGCTGCCTAGGCAGGTCTCGAACCCGCGGGCTCAGGCAATCCACTCACCTCAGCCTCCCAAAGGCGCGGGATTACAGGCTGAGCCACCAAGCCCGGCTCTTTCTTTCTGTTTTAAAACAAAATGTTCACAGTGACAAATCTTTGGAGAAGGGGGTTGGAATCTACTCTGATTAAGGGGGATAAGGAACCGAGTGAGGAACATGGACTGAAGCAAGAGCTTGAGCAGTAACTCCCACTGAAATAATGACATGAGCTCCCAACGTGACTTCTTTACTGAGGGCAGCATTTACTTGGCTCTGTTAAAATTTTTAAAAATTCCATCTCTTACAGTCATCACACAGCCAACCTCATATTCACATAAAAACATTCCTGGATGCAATGACAAGAGGGCAGGAGCCTGCAACTACTGCCAGTCTTCAAAGGCAGCTATCCTTTTTAAAACCTTAAAACTGTTTCCACCTCCAACCACCAACCCACTTCCACACTGGGTGGCACAGCCTGACTCAGCTGGGGAAGACTAGAAGTTTACAGGGTATGCAACAGGCTTTTCTGATATCGATACTTGGCCAAATATTTATGTGACAAAGGACATGAACTATGAGTTTCAGATGCTAGAGACTGAGCGAATTCATTAAGGAAACTAGAGGCTGACTAAATGTCAGGACCCGCCCACCCTCAACTAAAATGCAAACTTTACACCATTACACATTTTAGTAAGCAAGCATGTACTTAACAGAAATGTCGCTGCACCCAAATCATTCACAACATTCATCTTGAATGTGAAAATCACATTGTTTTTCACTGACATTTTATAAACAATCATTTTGCAGCTTACTGAGACTGAAAGACTGAATGTAACTCTGTACGAATAATTGCAGTCTCGAAAACACCTGAATAGAAACTGAAGCAAAAGGCAACTCTATTCTTCCAAATTCATCAACAGAAACTAACTTGAAGGGCCAAAGGAGGAGACACAGACATCTGCTCTGTTTAGTCTTTTCCCCAGTAACGGAGATTTTTTTCTACAGAGGTCAGTGTTCAAAAAGAGAAACAACAAGGCTGATGCTAACATAGAGAAAATTGGAGAGCGAATACAAAGGGGGGAAGAACAAGGAGCAAGTAGATAACATTAGTTGGATTTTTTTGTTTTTGTTTTCTTTTGAGACAAGGTCTCACTCTGTCCCTCAAGTGGAGTGCAGAGGTATGGTCCTAGCTCACCATAACCACGACGTCCTGGGTTCAAGCAATCCTTTAACCTCAACCTCCCAAGTAGCTGGAACTACAGGCACATACTACCATGCCAGGCTAATTTTTCTATTTTTTGTAGAGATGTGCTCTCACTACATTGCTCAAGCTGGTCTCAAACTCCTGGGCTCAAGTGATTCTCCTACCTTGGCTTCCCAAAGTGCTGGGATTACAGGCGTGAACCACCACACCTGGCCAGATCACATTTGATATTTGTTGACACCTTGAGAAATAAATTTCCAGTTTATTTCCTATATGGTTCTTTCCAATATTTTGAATAACAACTCATAGGATACAAATAGGCAGATTTTGTTGTAAAGGGTTTATTCTAATGGAACTTTGGAAGCCCAACAGATTTGAAATTTTGTCCTCATTTTTAGCATTCCTATATTAAAAAGCAGAGACTATCATGTTTCTTTTGGCAGGCCCCTGTGAGACCCAACTCACATATGGCCTCCTACGGGAGGTCATCTCTGAAGACACCCTCCCTTGGTGCTGTTAATTCATTCATCGAGCACATAATGGGAACTACTTCATGCCAGCTGCTGCCCTAGCTCCAATTACAGTACTTACAAAAATATACTGTGATGATCTGGTTCCTGCCTCCCCTCTTCCACAACCTCTCACTCAATACTGAGATTTCTAAAGGCTGGGGTCATGCCTTATTCTATCTTGAGTTTCCTGTGCTGGGCACTGGGCCTGACACACAGCAGGGTTCAGAAAATATTTGCTGAATGTATGAACCAATGAACAAAAGAAAATGGAATTCGTTTTATTTTCATGTCATGGAGCAAATTCTCTTTTTGTGGTATTTGGGGACAACATTTCTGAAGAATTTCCAAGTCATACTGTGTATGACTGTAAATAGAAAATGTGCTCTGGGTTCTGCCCTGATTTACTGAGCGTGGGAGAGCACCAGGAGCATGGGGCAGAGGAGAGAGGAGGACAAGCAGTAAGTGGTCTGAAGCTTGTCCTATGGGTGTAGAATCCATGCAGGACCACCATTCTGGAAATGTGAGGATGCGTACACACTTCTATCTCATTCTCCCCAGCCTAGGATCCTGATTAGCAAGCAGCAGCTTTTTTCTTTAAAAACGTATTGCTGTTCTGCCCGCTGCTTTCTAACAGCTACTCAATTAATGAAATAAATAAAACAGCAAAGATGGTCCTCTCTCCAGAGGAAGATGGGGGGGTCCCAGCTAAAGACAGAAGGGTGTGTGGCGAGAATCTCCTGGGTGCAGGGAGGTGGAATACCTACTACTAAGCCAGAGCAGCTTCCAGTCAGTTTCTCCCCATTCTGAGATCAAAGCATGCTAAGGTTACCAGGTAATATGCTCCCATGGAATACTCACTGTAAATGTTTCTGAAACTGATATCCCTCCTGAATATCATAATACTGCAAGAAAGGGATTGACAGTAGCGGGACGCTGCTTGGGGTGGAGGGTGGTACATAACATCAGTAAGGGTACCTGATCCAAAACCAAGCAAAGTGAGGATCAATGGAGACCCAAATTTCACCTGTATAATGACCACTTATATTCCTAATCCTGAATTGTACCCTACATCTTTAAAATAAAATAAACAAAGGAAAGAAACTGACATCCCAATACCAAATGCACCAAACTTCCATACTAAGGTGTATAACTTGTTGAATGGAAATGAATCATTACACTTAATATCACTCTTGTCTTATCAAGATCAAGTTAGATTTAATAAAAGCCCACAACTATACACTTCAGTTCATGTTGCTTTAAGTTATACTGCAGGTTAAAAGTTACATTTCTAGCAGGGTGTGGTGGCTCATGCCTGTAATCCCAGCACTTTGGGAGGCAGAGGCAAGAGAATTACCTGAGCCCAAGGGTTCGAGACCAGCCTGGGCAACTTGGTGAGACCTTGTCTCTACAATAAATCAGAAAATTAGCTGGGTGTGGTGGCACACACCTGTAGTTCCAGCTATTTGGAAGGCTGAGGTGGAAGGATCGCCTGAGCCCAGTAAGTCAAGGCTGTGGTGGCCGTGAGTGTGCCACTGCACTCCAGCCTAAGAGACAAAGTTAGGCTCTGACTCAAAAAAGAAAAAAAAAGTTGAATTTCTTATATTCCTACTGGTTTACAGAACAGATCCTCAACTAAACAGAAAAGCTTCCATAAATTATTCTTGTCCTGGTAACAGTATGGAACATAACCAAGCACTGTAGACCAGATCACCAGGAAAACCTTCATGGCAGCTCTCAACAGCTGTGCTCCTACCTATTGCCGCAAAGAATCTGGATATTCTAAAATCCATCAACTTTCTCTGGAGTCAGCAGCCCAATAGTTAAGAACTGCTTTCGTAACAAGGCTCTTTTCACTGATCACAGAAAGTGAATTAGGAAAGAAAAGGCTTTAGAGTCAGAAGGTCTAGGTGCATCAAGTTCAGTCTCCTAATGCAAAGGGTAAGTCTGGGCCAATAATATATTTGGGTCTCCCAATCCTCTTTTCTGTCATCTGTCAAATGGAGACAAAGTATACTAACACTGTGGGATTGTTAGAGAAAAAGTTAAAGTGCTTTATACTATACCTACTACTGTGAATGCTTGATAAGTGGCAGCTCTTATTATGTACTGTTATTTTTTTTCAAAGAAATCCATGCTAATTATTTTTTTTATTTTTGAGTTGGAGTCTCACTGTTGCCCAGACTGGAGTGCAGTAGCATGCTCCCGGCCACTGCAGCCTCGACCTGCTGGGCTCCAGCGATCCTTCCACCTCAGTCTTCCAAGTAGCCGGAACTACAGGTGAGTGCTACCACGCCCGGCTAATTTCTTTGATTTATTGTAGAGACGAGGTCTCGCCAGGTTGCCCAGGTGGGTCTCGAAGCAGGTTCTGGCAATCCACTCACCTCAGTTTTCCAGACTGGGATTACAGGCTGAGCCACCGAGCTTGGCCTACTAATTATTTTATTAAAAATTCCAACTGGGATAAAGTATAAGGAATAAAAAGAGGACTTTTTCAACATCCTTTCCACCTCCACTTTAAATGTAACTTTCCAGGTTTTTTTAAAGTCCCTTTTCTGTATGTGTGTTTGTGTGTACCTACATATGTGTTTACGCCTTAAAATGGGGCCAGTCTTCTGCTTTACAACTTGCTTTTTAAACTTAACACCTCAGATTCACCCTCTCCCGGTGTTTAAACTTCTGGTTCTAGCTCATTTTTTTAAATGGCTGCATGGTGTTCCACCATATGGCTGTACCATAATATGTACAACCACTCATTAATGGACATTTGGATTGTTTGTAATTTTTGTTGTTATAAATACTGCACAAACATCTCTGTCTCTATAAACATTATTTTGATTTAGGTACAGTGAACATTTTATACCCACGTATAGTATGATTACATATATGACAATATCTATAGTTCAGTTTCCCTAAAATTGCTGGAATAAAAAACATGAACATGAATGGGAAGAGGTTGGTCAATGGGTACAAAGTTACAATTAGACAGCAGGAATAAGCTCCAGGGTTTTATTGCACAGTAGGGTGCAGATGGTTGATAGTAAGCTGTATGTTACAAAATAGCTAGAAGAGAGGTTCTTTAATGTTCTCACCATAACAAAATGATAAGTGCACGAGGTGATGGATATGATAACTATGATGGATATGATAACTACCTTGAGTTGATCATTAAACAATGTACACATGTATGGAAACATCATAATTGTACTCCATAAAAAATACAATTATAAAGTATTAATTAACATTTAAAAAATGTGTTTAAATCTGTAATAACCCAAAATAATGCAAAAAAAATTACATAAACCTGGTCAGGCGCGACGGCTCACATGTAAACCCAGCACTTTAGGAGGCTGAAGTGAGAAGACTGCCTGAACCCAGGAGTTCAAGACCAGCCTGGGCCACACGGCGAGATGTTGTGTCTACAGATAAAATAAAAAAATTAGCTGGGCATGGTGGCAAGCACCTGTAGTCCCAGCTACTTGGAAGGCTGAGGCAGAAGGATCACCTGAGCTCAGTAGGTCAAGGCTGTGATAACCATGATTGTGCCACTGCACTCCAGCCTGGGTAACAGAGTGAAATTCCAACTTTAAAAAATTACATAAACCAGCCAAGCTTGGTGGCTCAGCCTGTCATCCCAGCACTTTGGGAGGCCAAGGCAAGAGGATTACCTGAGCCCACAGGTTCAAGACCCACCAGGGCAACTTGGTGGAACCTCGTCTCTACAATAAATCAAAAATAAGCTGGGCGCGGTAGCGTGCGCCTGTAGTTCCTGTTACTTGGAAGGCTGAGGCGGAAAGATTGTAGGATCCCAGCAGGTTGATGCTACGGTGGCTGGGAGCATGCCACTGTCTTCCAGCCTGGGTGACAGGTCCCGCCAAGAAGCTCGGGCTGGTCTTGAACCCATGGACTCAGGCAATCCTCTCACCTTGGCCTCCCAAAGTGCTGGGATTATAAGCGTGAGCCACCACGCCCAGCCTCATTTTTCTATCAAGTACCTAAAAAATTAAAGTAGCAGTACTCTGTTATGAATAGTAAATTTTTGCCACAAATATATCACAGATTATTTATTTCAGTTTATTGTCTTTTTTTTTTGAGTTGGAGTCTCAAAAAAAAAATGGAAGGATCGCTGGAGCCA
>NW_007057586.1:178144-183270 GCF_000164805.1 Carlito syrichta | reverse complement strand
GTCGAAGTTGCAGTAGCATGCTCCCGGCCACTGCAACTTCGACCTGCTTGGCTCCAGCGATCCTTCCATTTCAGCCTTCCAAGTAGCCGGAACTACAAGTGCATGCTACTATGCCCAGCTAATCTTTGATTTATTGTAGAGATGAGGTCTCGCCAAGTTGCCCAAACCCTCGGGCTTAGGCAATCCACTCGCCTTGGCTTCCCAAAGTGCTGAGATTACAGGCTGGGCTGAGCCCGGCCTCAGTCTGTCTTTAACTGAATCAATAAATAAATTTGGAGCGATATGTCATCTCGCTTGCTCATCAGCCTGCATGGTCCTATTCAGGACCCTGGCATGAATATATATGCAGATCATTTTCTTTCTTTTTTTTTTTAGAAAGCAGGATTTATTAAGAGGACAGAAAAGCCCCCACAGTGGGAGGGGACCCGAAGGGGCTGCCCTACATGCAGGTCGTCAGCAAAGTTTTATACTTTCCTTCACAGAGGAGTTAAATACACCTTGTTGGAAAGACAGAGGGACACACCCTAGCACTCTTCCTGCCACTTCACACCCATTTAAACGGAATCCCTACTTTCTTGAAAGCAGAAATTTCAATAGCTGCCATTTGCTGCTCTGAATTGTATGCTGAACTGTGCGACAAAGCTGCTACAAGGAGAGAGCTGGGAATGTGATGTAAAGCTTACCGGTATGCTCAATGTCGACAGTAAAAAAAAATGAGGTGTTTTCCATTTACTTCAGAAATATGAACTGTCCAATTATGTGAAATGTAGGGACACCATGAGCTCCTACATGGTGTTTGGTAGGACGAAAGTTTACAACCTACAAAACAACAGCTAACAACAATCTAAGCAGGAGGTGAAGGAGGACAGGAGAGAGACTAGGGGAGGCAGGCTTGGGGGGAAGGTCATGGATCTCAGAACCCCAGTAGTCATTTAAACATAGTAGTACAGTATATTAATAAGTATCAGCATACAGGAAAACTTAGATAAGAAACCCCTCATTTGGCCAGGTGTGGTGCCTCATGTCTGTAATCCCAGCACTTTGTAAGGCCGAGGTGAGAGGATTGCCTGAGCCCATGGGTTCGAGGACAGCTTGGGCAACTTGGCAAGACCTCATCTCTACAATAAACAAAAATTAGCAGGGCATGGTGCCTGTAGTTCCAGCTACTTGAAGGCTGAGATGGAAGGATCATCTGAGACCAGCAGGTTGAGGCTGCGGTGGCCGTGAGTGTGCCACCGCACTCTAGCCCAGGCAACAGAGTGAGACACTGACTCAAAAACATTAAAAATAAATAAATAAAAATAAATAAATAAAAGCCAAAGCTTAGCCAGTCACGGTGGTTCATGCCTATAATCCCACCACTTTGGGAGGCAGAGGCGAGAAGACATCCTGAGCTCAGGCGTTCAAGGCCAGCCTGGGCAACTTGGCAAGACCTCATTTCTACAATAAATCAAGGCATAGTAGCTCGTGCCTGTAGTTCCAGCTGCTTGGAAGGCTAAGGCGGAAGGATCGCCAGAGCCAGCAGGTTGAGGCTGCAGTGGCCATGAGCAAGTCACTGCACTCCAGCCTGGGTGACAGAGTGAGACCCCAACTCAAAAAACAAAAATAAATAAAAGCCACAGCTTGTTCTCCCCAAGTCAGTGTTTAGGAGAAAAGGAAAGTGACAACTAGAGCTTGAGTATTCTGTGGAGCACGCCACACTGATAATTCAGGAACATAAGAAACTCACTCAACATTTTGGCACCCCTCTGTAATGACAAAAGCAGATAGAGCCACAAGAGAATGCAAATTCAAACAAGATCAATTCACTGCTGCCCACTTTAAAACAGGTCTTGAAAGTCAACTGTTCTGGACTTAGACTGCCAGGAAAACAGACCCTCCAGCTTCCTCACTAGTCTACCTCATTCCTGAGCCTTCTAGGGGAAAAATGCACCATAGCTCTAGGCTGCAGGCATGTTCAAAACAGGTGCCAAAATACTAAAATGAACCTCAGTACCAGTATTTTCGAAATGAGAAACACAATCTAGATGTGCATGTCTCCTATTCCAGTTATCTGAGAAACCCCATATCAAATTCTTACTCTTTCAAAAGTCTAAACAACTTTTATAATTTAGTATGGAAAAACAAAGTCGCTTGTCAAATTTAGCATTCAATTCTGAATAAATGATCTGGGCGATTTTGATTTTTTAAAAGGTCAGGGAAACTCACATAATAGAATAAAAATCATCCTAAGTCTGAGTATGAGAACAGTTTAATAATGCCTGGGGAATACTTGGCAAACACACGTGAATTTAACTTCCCTTCTTAGCATTTTAGCTGAAGTATACTGTAATTTCCTTAATGTTCCTAAATATCCCAAATGAAAATAACGAATATTAAAAAGCACCCTTAAGAAACTCTATTTCTGAGCCGGGCTCAGTGGCTCAGTCTGTAATCCCACGCCTTTGGGAGGCTGAGGTGAGTGGATTGCCTGAGCCCGCGGGTTCGAGATCCACCTGGGCAACTTGGCAAGACCTCATCTCTGCAATAAATCAAAAATTAGCCGGGCGTGGTTGGCACACCTGTAGTTCCAGCTACTTGGAAGGCTGAGGTGGAAGGATCGCCGGAGCCCAGCAGGTCGAGTCTGCGGTGGGGCAGCCACTGCACTCCAGTCTGGGTGACAGAGTGAGACTCCAACTCAAAAAAAAAAAAAGAAAAAAAGAACTCTATTTCTGGAATGCACTAAATTCTCCCAAACATCTGAGCTTGGATACAAGCTTAGGAAACGGTGCACTTCAAAACCTAATGACTTGCCAGAGGAGAGGATCCTATGAAACATATGGAAGATGAAGAGACTCATACAAAGATTTTGGACTGGGCATGGTAGCTGATGCTTGTAATTCCAGCACTTTGGGAGGCTGAGGCGAGAGAATTGCCTGAGCCCAGATGTTCCAGACCAGCCTCGGCAATTTGGCGAGACCTCGTCTCTACAATAAATTAAAAAATTAGTCTGCACCTGCAGTTCCAGTTACTTGGAAGGTTGAAGCAAAAGGATCACCTGAGCCCTGCAGGTCGAAGCTGTGGTGACCAGGAGCATGCCACCGCACTTCAGCCTGGGTGACAGAGTGAGCCGCTGACTCAAAACAACAACAAAAACAAAGATGATTTTGGAGCAAAACTAAAGATTAAAAAGCAGTATCTTGGCCAGGTATGTGATCCCAGTACTTTGGGTTCGCACCTGTGATCCCAGTACTTTGGGAAGCAGAGGTGAGAGGATTGCCTGAGCCCGCGGGTTCGAGACCTGCCTGGGCAGCGAGACCTCATCTCTACAATAAATCAAAAACCAAAATCAGCTGGGCGTGGTAGCGCATGCCTGTAGTTCCGGCTACTCAGAAGGCTGAGGCGGAAGGATCGCCGGAGCCCAGCAGGTGGAGGCTGCGGTGGCCGGGAGCGGCCACTGCACTCCAGTCTGGGTGACAGAGTGAGACTCCAACTCAAAAAAAAAAAAAAAAAAAAAGCAATATCTTGGCACCAACAGAGATTTGAAAAAATAAAAGTAACATCATCTGAGTGCAGCAAAAAGGACCTAAACTACTAATCTGGCATAAAATGTTTAAATTAAAATTAGTTAAACTAGACAGATTTTTAAAAAATTTTATTTTAGATTCAAGGAATACAAGTATACGTTTGTTACATGGACATATTGCATACTGGTGGGAGTTGGGCTTCAGGTGGCCCTGACAGGTGACAGATGTTTATTCAATCCTTAATCGTGAAGTACTAATTTGGTTTCAATCCTGGTTTTATCACTAATTTACTAACCTCTCTGAGACTCAACTAAGTGGGGACAATAGCACCTGCCTTCTAAGGTTATTTTAATGACTGCCTGGGATAAACCATATAAAGCACTTAGCTAAGTTGACTATTTAGGAAATAACAAGGGCTGAAATCTCAGCGATCATAACGACAACAATTATTTGCTACCACTGGAAATCACACAATTGAGCCTCTCAGAACTATGCATAAACCAAGAAATCACCTCCAAGTCAGACACATCGGTACACGGACTTTGTAACGCCCATTTTGATTGACCAAAGGTCTTTTTTGTTTTTACTTACTTCCTGGATCTCAGCTACGATCCAGGGAGGTACGCAGGTGAGTTCTGCAGACAGCAGAGTCAAAAAGATGTAGTGCTATTTTAGATGTGGAAATTTTTAGAAATAAACCAGGAAAACGGTTTCTTCCTAAAAAACCCAGTTGCTGGAGGGCTACATCTCTTTCTGCCTCCGAAAAAACCAAGCTCTTGAGTTCAATAAAAGTTATTTCATAGCATCAAAAACAAGTTTAAGGAATTTTAAAGACGTTTTTAAAAAATTCACAATTCCTCTGCTTCCAGGAATAACCCAGCGTCAAACTCCACGGCTCTTATCGGGGAAAAATTCGTTTCAACGCCTCCCAAGCCATGCCTGCATGAAACATACACTCCTGAGGAGGGAAGCAGCCAACTCACGGGTGACGTGGAGCGAGGGACTTGCAATGAGACCACATGAAACCTCAGCGGTACCCGGCGCCGCGGTTTTAAGAGAACCCGTTATGAGATGGAAGCACTTGGAGTCTGACAACCCAGTTCGTTTCTCAAAGCAGCCTGAAAGACGCTAAAGATCGCCCCTCCCGTGACGGGTGTGATCCTGGAGCCAAAGGCTTGGGAGAAGCCCACGCTACGCGAAGGACAGGCCTGACCCCATCCCCTAGCCCAGAGCCCAGTCCTAGAAGGAGCGGGGTGGAGGGCGGGATGACCTCTCCCCGCGCCTGCCCCACCTCCCGGGCTGCCACGTCAGGCCGAACCGGCCGCGGTCCTGCCCATCCTCTTCCCGCCCGTCCCATTGATTCGCAGGCTCCACGCGCCCCGGGCCCCCAGCCGGGCCCCCGCCGGAGAGTCGCCCCCTTAAAGCCCAGGGCGAGGACACGCCTGCCGGCCGCCCCCCTGCTCCCAACCTCAAACTTCTCGCGCAGAACAGAGCCTCGCACGGTCGGGCCCGCGCCTTCTCCGCCCCAACGGCTCAAGTTCGCGAGCGGACCCAGCGCGGAGAGGGGCCCCGCGCGGCGACACCCCGGCCAGGCCCGGGCGCCCGCCCCGAGGGCCCGCA
>NW_007057586.1:175621-177793 GCF_000164805.1 Carlito syrichta | reverse complement strand
GGGCGGCCGCCAGGCCCCGCCCCGGCCCCGCCCCGGCCCGGCCCTTAAAGGGGACGCTCCCCCAGCCCAGGCCGGCCCGGCCCCCGCCGGGCATCCCTTGTGAAGACCCCGACTCCTCGCCCACTTCTCCCGGCTGGGTTTCCGGCTTCCCCTCGGGTGCCGGCGATTTCCTTTATTTCTGAAACGACACTCCCTTGCGAGAATTTTTTCTTTGCCTCCCACATGTCGTAAGGGCGCCACAGACGACATGTAAGAAAAAGTATGCGGGAAGAGAATTGATTCGTGATTGCGTCACTCAAGATAAGATCGACATATCCAGGAGGATTAATGGGCTTCATGTGGGGGTCCGAAGATTTTACCATTCTTTAAGAAAGAGTGCAAAATCAGATTAAAAAATGATCATTTTCTGTAAGATAGGAAAAATCACCAGAAATTGCAAACGGAGCAAAGCTGACAGCAGAAGGTGCTACTTAGTTTGCCGGGCCCAGTGTAAAATGAAAATGCAGGGATCCTGGTTCAAACAGCTGAGAGGGGCCGGGACAGTGCCTCACACCTGTAGTCCCGGCACTTTGGGAGGCTGAGGTGGGAGGATTACTTGAGCCCAGGAGTTCGAGACCAACCCGGGTGACATAGCAAGGCCTTGTGTCCACACACGCGAAAAATTTTTAAAAATTAGCCGAATGTGGTAGCACGAACCTGTAGTACTAGCTACTCAGAAGGCTGAGGTGGGAGGATTACTTGAGCCCAGGAGTTCAAGACCAGCCTGGGTGACATAGCAAGACCTTGTGTGTACACACACACACACACACACACACACACACACACACACACACACACCATTTAAAAAAGTTAGCCGGATGTGGTGGCACGAAACTGTAGTACCAGCTACTCAGGAGGCTAAGGTGGGAGGACCACTTGAGCCCAGGAGTTTGAAGCTGCAGTGAGCTATGATTGCACCACTGCACTCCAGCCTGGGGGAAAGAGTGAGACCCTGACTCAAAAAAAAGACAGGGGGAGGGAATAATTGTTGTTAAGTCCTAAAAGATAAAGCTTTTTCCTTTTGCAGTCTCTTTCTCTCTCTCTCTCTCTCTCTGTCTCTTGACTTGTGATTTCTTATTAATGTCGCTGTAAGTAAAGATATAAAAATTTAAATTATGATCATGAACTTTACTTTTTTTCTTTATATTGGGCAACATCAATTTTGAGTGCAAATATCAGAGCATTTAACTCAGGCGAAAAGTCGCAGAAGGTACACAATTTGTATTTTATGATTTGTCGGTGGAGGAAGCCTGGAGTTGGCTAGAAGAGATGCCCACAGCCAAACCCAGGAAGGCACAGAGCTGGCCAAGAGACCACACCTTTGGGTGTGGGGATGCCAGATGGGCCAATGTAGATATTTATGTGTGCCAGAGTAGCACGTGAGTGTCTACGATGAACTTGGACGGAGTATGCACTTGGGCCCGATGGCTGCTGGTTCCCTCTCCTGCCAACGGACTGGCCAGGGAAAGGAAGTTGAGTCAGGCATCACCCCTCTCCATGTACCACCACCCCAAACCATGGCAGAGGGCATCCTCGGGTACTGCAACTTCCCTGCCAGGATCTGCTAGGTATCTAGATCAGGGATGGTGAGAGACTTGCCGCACTGAGCTGCCCACCAAATACACCATGGCACAACCCATAGTGGACAGTCACTACCGTAACCTGCCCAGAAAGGCCACAGGGCACACGAATCTGGTTTTAACCACTCTGACCTGACCCAACCCGCTCTGCGCCTGCACCCAGGCTCCCACCTGAGCAGAGAGCCGCAACGGTCACTGGGCAAGGGCAGAGAGGGGGAGACTAGGTTGCCAGACCACCGGGACACAGGGAGCAGGCCGTGAAAAACCCATCCTGAGGAGGCAGAAAGGCGGCAAGAGGTGGAACCACACACATAGGCCCGGGTTTCAAGTCTCTGTTCCGTGCTGTATTGTCTCATTTGGGCTTCTCTTGCAAAACACAATTTTTTTTTTTGAGTGGAGTCTCACTGTCACCCAGGCTGGCGTACAGTGACACGCTCATGGCTACTGAAATCTCGACTTGCTGGGCTCAGGCAATCTTTTCATCTCAGCTTCCCAAATAGCTGGGACTACAGGCACATACCACCATGCCCAGCTAACTTTTTTTTTTTTTTTT
>NW_007057586.1:164811-175254 GCF_000164805.1 Carlito syrichta | reverse complement strand
AGGCTACTTTTTTTTTTTAATTGTAGAGATGAGGTCTAACCAAATTGCCAGGCTGGTCTCGAACCACTGAACCCAGGTAATCCTCCTGCCTCTGCCTCTCAAAGTGCTGGAATTACAGGCATGAACCACCATGCCCAGCCAAAACACAAATTTAAAGACAAAATTATTTAAAATTTCAAGATAATGGTTGCAAAACATTAAACATTGAGCTCAGGCCCTTTTAGCACTGGACCCTGTGAAACTGCACTGGTCTCTGTCCCATGAAGCCAGCTCTGCTCACAAGTACCACAAAGAGCACAAAATCCATAAAATAATACTTTTGCTAATTAACTACCTCACACACTTCTGTAACAGTCTTTTTCCTCTATTTTTGTCACTGTTCATTCTTGAATGATTTCCAAAGAATGATTTCCTCTTCATATTTTCTATATAGGATTAAAAAATTGTCTTCTCTCTAGCACAGTTGATTAAAACAAATTTTTTAATGGTTTGAAAACATATCTTTCATTTTTTTTCCTTGTTTTTAGTAATAGCATAGAAATTTTTAGAACCATTGTCACATTTGGGAAACTCTCAAACACATTTCTTTCATATAAAAGCTGCAAGATTTCAGGGCATTACTCATTTTCTTGTACAGGGACTAATGTGTGATGCTTTTTAAGTCAGTAACATTAGTTAGCCAACTTATTGCCACTCTTTGTATTTTATAGTTTGAGTGGTTTAGAATACATCCACAAATTACTTAACACTTCCCTTAAGAGGACGAGCTTAATTCCTCTTCCCTTGAATGTGGGTTGGACTTTGTGACTTGCTTCTAACAAACAGAATATAATAAAGATGACAACTTGTTGCTTCTGAGACGAGGTCATAAAAGATATTGTGGCTTCCTTTTCTCTCTCTCTTCCTTCCTCCCTACCTTTCTTTCTGTCTCTTTATCTCTCTGTCTCTGGTCATGAGGACACTGAAGTAGCCATATGGAGTGGTCCACATGATAAGAAACAGTCTTGTTTGTTTGTTTCAGAGTTGGGGTCTGGCTATGTTGTCTAGGCTGGTCTCAAACTCCTGGCCTCAAGTGATCCTCCTGCCTCAGCCTCTCAAGTTGCAGGGAGAAACAGTCTTCTTATTAACAGCCAGCAAGAGGCTTTCTGCCAACAGTCATGTAAGTAAACCATCTTGAAAACAGGACTCCAGCCCCAATCAAGGCTTCAGATGAATGCAACCTTGGCTAATGCGTTAACTGTAACTGTGAGAGAAATATAATGAAATATAGAATCGTAAAATCTCCTGCCAACCCAGTAGAATTTCTGCTCAAACTGTAGCAAAGAATGAAACAGTCTTATTATTGAATAAGCATAATATCAGATTATGATGAGCATCATAAGCAATCGCTAAAGAGATTTCAAAGACAGAAAGTAATCTCACCTTTTATATAACTAACCACATGCAATCCATATACAAATGAACTGTCTTTTTTTTTTTTTAAATAGAGTCGAGGTCATGTTATGTTTCCCAGGCTGGTCCCAAAATCCTGGCCTCAAGCGATCCTTTCACTTTTGCCTCCCAAAGTGCTGGGATTACAGGCATGAGCCACTACACCCGGCCCCAAATGAGTTGTCTTTATTTAACAACAACAAAAAAAACTTCTCATATCTTTGACAAACAGGAAGTTATCATTTGGAGGCTAAACTCCTATAGAGGCAAGGAGATAAGGGTGGCCTCTTTTTCCTCAGAGTTCACATTTCTTTTCTTTCTTTTTTTTTTTGAATTGCAACCTCACTCCATCGCCCTGGCTGAAGTGCAGTGGCACGCTCACGGCCACCCCAGCATCAACCTGCTGGGCTCCAGTGATCTTTCCACCTCAGCTTTCCAAGTAGCAGGAACTATAGGAGCATGCTACCACGCCCAGCTAAATTTTTAAAAATTTATTGTAGAGATGAGGTCTCACCAAGTTGCTTGGTCTGGTCTTGAACCCTCGAGCTCAGGCTATCCACTCGCCTCAGCCTCCCAAAGTGCTGGGATTTCAGGCTGAGCCGCCTAGCCCAGCCAGAGTTCACATTTCAAAGAGATGGCTCCAGACCCCCAAGAAAGATCTTTCTGTGATGCAAAACTGACAAGAAGCCGTTTTCGCTTTTATTTTATTTTATTTATTTTTTATTTTTATTTTTTTTGAGTTGGAGTCTCACTCTGTAGCCCAGACTGGAGTGCAGTGGCCACTCCCGGCCACCGCAGCCTCGACCTGTTGGGCTCCGGGGATCCTTCCGCCTCAGCTTTCCGAGTACCTGGAACTACAGGCATGAGCTACCACTCCCGACTGATTTTTTGATTTATTGTAGAGATGAGGTCTCACTGCCCAGGCGGGTCTCGAACCCGTGGGCTCAGGCAATCCACTCACCTCAGCCTCCCAAAGGCACGGGATTACAGGCTGAGCCACTGAGCCCGGCTTTATTTTATTTTTATAGAGACAGGTTCTCACTCTGTTGCCCAGGTTGAAGTACAATGGTGCAATCATAGCTCTCTGTAGCACAAGGGATCCTCCCACCAGAGCCTCCTGAGTAGCTGAGACTACAGGCATGCACCACCATGCCTGGCTAATTTCTTAAATTTTGTGTAGAGACACAGTCTTGCTATGTTGCCCAGGCTGGTCTCAAACTTATTTAGCTCTTAAAGAGACTTACATACATTTGAAAGAGACAGAAAAAAATTTATGATTACATGCTTTCTAGAGGAAATAGTGAAATAAAATGTGTATGGAGTTTTTTGGGGGTTTTGTGGTGCCTGGGAAAATTTAATTTTTTAAAAGATATTTACTTATGAAACTTCATGAGATTTACTGAGCCAGAGAGGCACCCAGCTACTGCTCCCAAATTCCTGGACTTCATAATCTCTGAGATAATGAAAATTTGTTGTTTTCAGATGCTTAGTTCTGGGGTAATTTGTTACCCAGCCACAGATACCTAATACAGTGGTGATGTATAAATCATGCAACTTTATCTAAAGGCATACAAGATGTTTGAGTTCTACTAGGGTTTCTACCACACACAGAGGAACCAAAGGAATTGTGATTATTCTATTTCACTGGATCTTCATAAAAAGAAAAATGGATCATATGTCCACAATTGTATCCACTGAATTATCAAGTCTCTTGATATAGGAGAGAGTTTTTGTTTTGACTGAGTGTTGATGAAAACCAAATTCTCCACTTACTATTTCATGGTTTTACTGGTTGGAAAGATTTTTTTTTTTTTTTTTTTTTTGCAGACTGGCTTCTGCCTCTGTACATTTCACACCTTGTTTCTTCTCTACTAGGTACACGGAGACACAGGGATGCACCACCCAGATCTCTTTTCAAGAGAGGGCTCCCTGCCTGTTTCAGGGAGTATAGTCAGAATCCAGCCATCAGCATCTTCAGGGCTGGCCTTAGCTGCAGAGAGCAACCTCATTTCAGGTCACAACAACAAAAAATTCTAACTGTCATAGGACAGCCCCTATACACTTCTGGTGACTGAGATGGGGCATAAAGACCTGGCCATTTAACCTTGCAGAGAACATTTCTGGCGGACCACACTTAGTCTAGCACTCCCCATCAGGTGGCTGAGGCTTTGTTAGGCCCTTAGACCCCCAGTCCTTCTTCCTCTTCTTTCTTCCACAATAAGCATCTCATACCCCAAACTCCCTTGGCGATGCCTATTTCCGGATAAGTCATTCTGTGACAGTCGGTGCAGGGAGGGATCCAAGAAAGCAGGTAACAGTTGGGGTTTGGGAGCTGGATCCATTTGGCAATGAAGACCCCAGTGGTGGATGGAGCATTGACAGTCTCTGGCAGAAGGTAGAGGTCCCATTATGAAAACTTTCACTGGTGGTGCATTGGGATGGTGTACCTATGGAAGGGCATGCACTATTGGGTACAGTGTATCACTTGGTTGAACCTTATGGACTTCTGAAAGCTGTCCCCCACTCCCAGCTTAGCCAGCGGGAGGGATGGGTAGTGGCCAGCATCTGTGGAGGAAGGGTTTCAGCAGATGGAGTAGAAACCTGGCCAGAACCTCAGCACTGGCAGGGCACTGGAGAAGGTGACCATGAATGGTATCCTCCAAGGAACCATGCCTCCTGGAGTGTGTGGCCATGGTTATTCCTCTCTTACCCTGAATCCTGACTGGACCCATGACTCCCTTTAGCCTTCAGCATGGCTAAATACCGTGCAGTTTAGGACCTGTCCTTTAACGGGGTGGCAATTCCTGCTTCTTCTCTCTTTAGATACGTGCTTTGGGGAGCCCTGGGATGGCCCATGAAAAATCTGGCTACCCTGCTGGGGAAGCCAGCATACGAGGAGCAACCTATTGACCTGGCAGAAAGGTAAGACAGTCGCAAAAATCAGCAATGACAAGAGGACAGGAATCCAGAGAACGAAAGAAGTGCCGGACTCAGATTCAGCTCTGGGGGCTTCTGTTGATAGCCCTGTGGTTTAGAAGAAGAATGCAGGAGAAAAAAACCTGTGTAAGATGAGAGAACTCCACATAAAGTGGTGTCCTCAAGAGGTGACACTCTCAATAAGTAAATCAGGGAGGAAAAAACACAAAGAGAGTCTTGACCTTGAATCTGGGTGAAGGGAGCAAAAAGAAAATGTCTTCCCGAGAATTTTTTTTTTTTTTTTTTTTTTTTTTTTTTTAGTTGGAGTCTCACTCTATCGCCCAGGCCGGAATGCAGTGCTACACTCCCGGCCATCCCAGCGTCGACCTGCTGGGCTCTGGCGATCCTTCCACCTCAGTCTTCCAAGTAGCCAGAACTACAGGCATGCACTACCATGCCCGGCTATTTATTTATTTATTTATTTATTTTAGAGATGAGGCCTTGTCAAGTTGCCTGGGCTGGTCTCAAACCCACGGGCTCAGGCAATCCGCTTGCCTCTACCTCCCAAAGTGCTGGATTACAGGCTGAGCTGCCAAGCCCAGACATTTTTTTTTTTTTTTTTTTTTTTTTTTACAGGGTCTCACTCTGTTGCCCAGGCTGGAGTACAGTGTGCCATCACAGTTCACTGTAGCCTTGAACTCTTGGGCTCAAGTGATCTTCCTGCCTCAGCCTCCCATGAAGTAGGGACTACAGTTGCATGCCACCACACCAGGCTAATTTTTTATTATTTTTTAAACACAGATGAGAGCTTGCTATCTTGCTCAGGCTGGTCTAGAACTCCCGTGCTTAAGTGATCCTCCCACCTCTGCCTCCCAAAGTGCTGGGATTACAGGTGTGAGCCAAGGTGCCTGGCTCCCCTGAGAATTCTTAACTCAGATGAGTTTAAGGCAGAATTCATGATACTACCTATGTGCTCACTGTCACAAAAAATACCCACAAGAAATGCTAAACCCAGACTTTATTTATTTATATATTTGTTTTTGAGTTGGAGTCTCACTCTGTCACCCAGGCTGGAGTGCAGTGGCATGCTCACAGTCACCCCAACATCGACCTGCCTGGCTCAGGTGATCCTTCCGCCTTAGCCTTCCGAGTAGCCAGAACTACAGGCACGCGCTACCACACCTGGCTAATTTTTGATTTATTGTAGAGATGAGGTCTCACCAAGTTGCCCAGGCTGTTCTTGAACCCGTGGGCTCAGGCAATCCTCTCACCTTGGCCTCCCAAAGTGCTGGGATTATAGGCTTGAGCCACTGCACCTGGCCTAAAACCAAACTTGAAAGAATTACCATGGGTAAAGTTTTAAGTATGAGTTCCCAATAAAATGTTACAGAGAACACAAGGGAAAGAAACGACTATGAGATAGAATCAGCAGAAATGAGAAACTACAGTACTGGACCTGCAAAATCTCATTATTGTCATTATCAGACACAGAATATAAAATAAGTGTGTTTAGTATGTCTAAGTAGATAAAACAAGTAAATGAAATGAAGGAGCAAGACTATAAAAGTTGTTCAGGCATATTTTAAACTTTAGAACTTTTATAAATGAAAACCACAATAACTGACATTAGAAACACAATAGGTGAGGGTACGGAGGTTTAACACAGCTAACAAGAGAATTAGTGAACTAGAAGTGAGATATGAAGAAATTAAACAGAATATAGCACCATGAAGCAGAGATAAAATCTATGAAAGTGGATGTTTGAAAGAGAGACTTAAGAGATAGAAAACAGAGTAATAAAGTAACAAAAATATCTCATTAGAGTTTCAGAAGGAAATAAATGAAGAGGATGAGAGAGAAGCAATATTCAAAAAGAAAATGAAGAATTTTCCAAAACTGTTGAAAAACTCCAGTTTTCATATTTCAAGAATCCCAAATGAGATTTAAGAAAAAAAAAAAGAAAAACAAAATCTCCTCTTAGACACTACAGAATGCCAAGGACAAAGAGAAGACTTCAAAATTATTCATGGACAAAATATAGATAACCTACTATACTTGCTTGAATGGTACCCATAAAAAATCATGTTCATCAAGAACCTCAGAACATGACCATATTTGAAAATAGGATCTTTGCAGATATAATTGTAAAGTTAAAATAAGGTCATGATGGATTGAGTGACCCTCATTCAATGACTAGTGTCTTTATAAAAAGATAAAACACACACACACACACACACACACACACACACACACACACACACCACCATGTAATGATAGAAGCAGCCACTAGGGTGATGCATCTACAATTCAATACATGCCTAGGATTGCTGGCAACCACCAGAAGTGGAGAAAGGGTCTGGGACAGATTCTCCCTCTGAGCCTCCAGAAGGAACTAACCCTGTTGATGCCTTGATTTTGGACTGCTCACCCAGAACTCGGGGAATACATTTCTGTTGTTTTAAGCCCTCAATTTGTGGTAATTTGTTATAACAGCCCTAGGAAATGAACATCCTATCTTTTACAACAGAATGATTATTAGACATTCTTAATAGTTTGACAGCTGATTTCTCTAGACCAAAAATGGAAGTCAGAAACCAGTGGAATGATATCTTCCAATTGATGGGAAAATGTAATCATCAACCTAGAACTGTATGCCCAGTGTCTTAGTCCATTTTGGGTTGCTATAAAGGCTGGGCTATAAACCAAGGCTGGGCAATATATCAAGAAAAAAAATGTTTCTTTGGCTCATCATTCTGATGGCTGGAGAGTTTAAGACTGGACATCTGCATCTGGTGAGGGTCACAGGCTGCTTTCACCCATGGCAGAAGGTGGAAGGGGGCCGGCATGTACAGAGATCACATGGTAAGAGAGGAAGCAAGAGAGAGAAGAGGGAGATGCCAGACTCTTTTAAACAGGAAGCTCTGAAGGGAACTAACAGAGTGAGAACCCACTCACCCATGAAGGAGGGCATTAATCTGTTCATGAGGGATCCACCTCCATTACCCATATTCTTCCCATTAGGCACCAACTCCCATGCTGGAGATCAAATTTAACATGAGGTTTGGAAGGAACAAACATCCAATCCACAGCACCCAGTAAGACTATCGGTCAAGAACATTAGTGATAAAAAGACATTTGCAGATATAAAAATGGAAAGAATTTACTACCAACAGACTCTCACTATAGAAAATTCTGAAGTATAGCATAAGCATCCTTGAGGAAGCCTGAGGAAGGTAGGAAAAGCAAGAAGGAATGACAATTTAGAATGCTGTGAAGATCAGAATTCTGTAGTGCTGGAAATTTTGGGGGCCCCAGAAAAACACAAGAACTCAGCAGGCAACCTTGCATTCAGTAGAAACTGTGTCTCCAGGGGCCAATAGGCCTGATCATTCCAAGAATGGAGTTTTCCACTACGCAGGAAAAGAAACTGACAAAATTAAAAATGTCTCCAATACCAGTACTCTTTTATGACTACTCAGAAATTCAGCTCCTGAATCAGCATTATTAGTGTGCATTTACACAGCATTTTTCAAAAGTATCAGTTGGTGCTTAGTATAAAAAAAGCCTAATTGAGGTTTTGGGATAAATTTCTTGAGCAAATGAGAAATGGCTCCATACTCTTGGTAGAGGTATAAACCTTCTCATTTATTTTTGGGAACTAAGTAATATGTTTTTTGCAAGTATTGTATATTTCAAACAAGTCTAACAACTGGTAAGTATAAAAATTTGAGACCACCCTAAATATTTACTTACTGGCAAGCAGAACATTACAAAATAAATGAGTTTATATGGTAAGATGTTGCCAACCTGTGCAAATATTTACATGCAGTATATACTTGAGTATTTCATCAGTTTGACAAGGGTCCAGTCATTCATTCCTTTTTCCCCTGTAAATGAAAAACTTTCACAGCATGTGACTACTTCCCATTCTTAAAAATAGATCTGTAAAATGACTTTCTATCGGGGCAATGCAGTTAAACAATGAAAATATCAAATACTTTGTAACAGCTGTCCTCTCTTCATCTCTCCCTCCATTTTGGATACAGTATATGTACAATTTTTTTTTTTTGGTGTAGAGTAGACTTTGTGAACTCCGTTTCTGGTATAAATTATACCACACTGGCTGCTCTTGGCATAATCTAATACGTAAAAGATTTGCCATTCCTTTGTTATCTCTGTTATGCTCTTTCCTAAAGTTTATAAGATAAAGTTTTAGTCTTAAGTAAGCATCATCAAAACTGACTGCGCACATTTCAGTCTGCTATGAAATGTGGTGATATAAAATTGAACTTTTTTTCTCATCTCGTTTCATTCTGTGTGTAAGTTTGCTGCTAAAATGTAAATTTCTGAATATGTATGAGGTTATATCTGAGATTAATTTCTGCATATAGGCATCTGAGTATATAGTGTCTTTAGAAGGACTATGAGTTCTTTTCTGTATTCATTTTTGGAATAATATGAAGTTATTCAAAGAGAACAACACTGCAGAGTCCTTCACCAGTCAACATTCAATCAATGTTGTTTAAAGACCCCTCACAGCCTGAGTTTAATTTTCTCATGAAGTAGATTTATTGGCTGAGAAAAGACATTTAGAAATGGCATGCCATGAAGGACAAAATTATGAACTTCACAGGAACTTGGATGGACTTAGAGTCTATAGAACTGAGTGTTCTCATCCATAAGCGGACCTTGAGCAATTATCATAACACTATAAGAAAAGGATTGGCAGTAACAGGAAACTGCCAGGGGCGGGGGGTGGGGGAGAGGTGGGATTGCTGTAGTGGGAATCTGCCAGGGAGAGCAGGGGCACACCTCATCGATAAGGGTACCTGCATAATGAACATTTGTATACCTAACCCTGAATTGTACCCATATCTTTAAAATTAAAAATTAAAAAAAAAAAAAAGAAATGGCATGCATCTCACTCTCTCTGACTCTGGAGACTGGTCTCCCATGCTTCTCTGGCCCACCTAGCAAGGTTACATCTCTTCTGTTCCAGACAACAGACACCATGTGACTATAATCCCTAGGTGTTTATTTAAAGTTCTCTGACAAGGGACTCTGCTCGGCCCAGCTTATGTCAGAGTCTACTCAATGTCCAACAAGCTAGTCAGGTGGGCAGGGGCACACTGCAAAAGATGGCTGCCCAGGGTCCACTGGGTCTATTGGGAGGAGGAGCAATAAGTGGGGTCTGGGCAAACAGCCCTAGAACTTTCCTCCAATGCCACATGGCAGGGTGCGTTCACTTGCTGCACTGAAAACATTCCAGGTATCATCGGGCCTTGGAGTTCAGCAGAAAAAAAGGGTCACCTTCCAGGGATCAGTCCTGTCCAAAGCTCACTTTCTGATTTTTTGTTTTTCGGAGTCAGGGTCTCACTCTGTTGCCCAGGCTGAAGTGCAGTGGCATAATCACAGCTCACTGCAGCCTCAAACTCCTGGGCTCAAGTGATCCTTCCACCTCAGTCTTTTGAGTAGTTGGGCCTACATATGCACACCCCTATGCCTTGCTAATTTTTTTTAATAAGAGATAAGGTCTCACTATGTCACCCAGGCTGGTCTCGAGCTCCTTGGCTCAAATAATTCTTCCACCTCCGTCTCCCAAAGTCCTGAGATTATAGGCATGAGCCACCACACCAGCCTCTGATTCTTCATTTTCAGCCCCAATATGCACCTTTTTTCAGGATGACTGATAGCTGATAGTATGATTTTACATTTCTGTTAGGAGAAAACTCATCTCCCAGAAGGATGGTCACTTAGAAGTTTAACCGCAGGACATTCTCCAGCATCTACATTCTTCAGTTTCAAGTGATATCATGACTGGACAGCAACACTAGGGTTCAGTTTGGTTACCCCAACAATCTTGATTTTTTTTAGTCTCTCCTCATCAAGGGTTAAAAGTCTAATTTCACCCAAAGTCATCTTGTTACATCCAATTTTGTCTTTTTCTTTTTTATTTATTGTATTATGAACATTTTTCATACCCTTAACATTTCTTCAATTTTTAAAAATTGTTTAAATTTTTTTTTTTTTTTTGATTTGGAGTCTCACTCTGTCGCCCAGACTGGAGAGCAGTGGCTGCTCCCGGCCACCGCAGCC
>NW_007057586.1:161656-164692 GCF_000164805.1 Carlito syrichta | reverse complement strand
TTATTGTAGAGATGAGGTCTTCGCTGACCAGGCGGGTCTCAAACCCGCGGGCTCAGGCAATCACTCACCTCAGCCTCCCAAAGGCGCAGGATTACAGGCTGAACCACTGAGCCCGGCTTAAAATTGTTTAATTTTTAAATTTATTTTAGAGACAGGGTCTTACGCTGTTGTCCAGGTTGGAGTGCAGTGGAGCAATCATAGCTCACTGCGGCTTCCAAATCCTGGACTCAATTGATCCTCTTGCCTCAACCTCCCACGTAACTGGGACTACAAGCACACACCACCAAACCTGGGTAAGGTTTTAAAAATTTTTCTTTTTTTGTAGAGACAGAGGCCTCATTATGGAGCCCAGGCTGGACTCAAACCCCTGGCCTCATGTGAGCCTCGGTTTCCCAAAGCACTGGGATTACGTGCATCAGTCACCGTGCCCAACTCAATTTCTTCAATATTTTCATTGCTACATTATATTTTATATGACTGTCACATAACTTTTTCTTTTCTTTTCTTTTCTTTTTTTTGAGTCACAGTCTCACTCTGTTGCCCAGGCTGGAGTGCAGTGGCATGTTCAGCCTCGACCTGCTGGGCTCAGGTGATCCTTCCACTTCAGCCTTCCAAGTAGCTGGACCTACAGGCATGTGCCACCATGCCTGGCTAATTTTTCGATTTATTGTAGAGATGAGGTCTCGCCATGTTGCCCAGGCTGGAGTGCAGTGGAGCAATCATAGCTCACTGCAGCCTCTCCAACTAGTAGACTCAGACAATCCTCTCGCCTTGGCCTCCCAAAGTGTGGGAATATAGGCTTGAGCCACAGCACCTGGTCCACATAACTTAGTTTACTGATTCCCTATTTTTGGACATTCAGGTTGCTTCTAATTAACTCCACAGTGAACAACCATGTGCCTCAGTGTCCACTTGCATTTCTGGCTATTTTTGTGGGGTAAGTTTCCTAGTAACTAATATGGCCCATTTCACCCGATTGGGTGTACAATAGCATCATACTTTTTTGGGAGGGACTCAAATCACAATGATTCTAAGACTGTTCTGGCTCATATTGGCAGGAAGTCTGGGAATTCTCCCAAGGCTCCCTTCCTAAAGGAGCTTCTGGAGGTATCCCTGAGGAATGCGGCCGTGTGTTACAAATCTGTCCTGATATCTGGGCCCACTTTCTGTGCTCTGAGCAGGCACTGTTGCAAGCTCTTTGTACTCCCTGAGTCAATTCCATCGCCCAACACAACTAAGGCCACATCATGGTGTCTGCATAGTGCTAAGTGGGGACAGCGCCACCTGCAGGTAGGGGCTCCCATCGGCCTCCAGGCCTAGCTGCTAGTGTGTGATCCCCAGCTCCAACCCCAAGATTCCCCTCCCTCCCCCATCCACACCACACTGTCCTTCCTACCCCTGGATGCTCCACCATGAGGACAACCATTCCTTCTGTGGAAGCTCCCCACAGCGTGTGGCTTAGCCCATGGTCCATGAAAACACACTAATTGCTTTTATTCAATGTTAGAAACATCAACAGTCCAATTTTTTTTTTCCTGAGTTGGAGTCTCACTCTGTCATCCAGGCTAGAGTGTAGTGACATACTCACCGCCACCCCAGCATCAACCTTTTGGGCTCCGGCGATCCTTCTGCCTCAGCCTTCCAAGTAGCCAGAGCTACAGGCATGCGCTACCACGCCCAGCTAATTTTTTATTTATTGTAGAGACAAAGTCTCGCCAAGTTGTCTGGGCTGGTCTCGAGTCTGTGGGCTCAAGGAATCCACTTGCCTTGGCCTCCGAAAGTGATGGGATTACAGACTAAGCCCAGCCCAGATGACTTTCCAATGTAAAGGGTATCTCCAAAATAAGGTAATTAGTGTCATTCTATCCAGAAATCAGAACTTCCAGATAACCTCAAACACAATTCCCTTGCTAAAATGTAAAAACAAATCAAGTTCTGGGGTATCCTGTTGTACTCCAGGGTAGTATGGAGATGTCAGATGGCACAAATGTCTTGTTTCAGTGGTTGCAAACTCAAAGCTGGGCTTCATTTAGGTCACAAAAATGTTTGCTTTGGTCCATAAATGATAATCTTCTTTAAATTTTTGAATTGGTCACCAACATTTCAAAAATCAGAACGTTTTAAATGAAAATCTGCATTTCTGGCTTCCTTTGAGAAAGCTGAAAGATTAGATAACAGAAGTCTCACCTTTCCATGCAGAAGTCCACCTGCTGGAGGAGGGTGGAGACTCCCCGCCTAGGGAGACAGGGTATCCACCCTCCAGGTCCCTTGGGTCCCAGACCTCCTGTTATTTCCCCATGTGCTAGTTACCCTTCATTCTTGGCCTTATGCAGTTGTTTCCTTGACCCAGGCCCACTCCATATGTTTGCAGGACTTGTGGGACCTCTGCAGACTGTTGCAACCTTGCTTTAGAGCTTTATACAGATCACCAAAGTGTTTCCTAGGGAGGAACCAGTCATTTTCTTGAGCAACTTAGTAGTCCCGTACCATGATGCTATTCAATTTGATTTAATGGGCAATTGTTAAGGACTTGTTGGGTTGATGGGGAATCTAGCTGATGACAGGGTTATCAGCAAGGAGACACCTGGCAGCTGAACCCTAGGTGTGTGTGAATTTGCCAAGGGAGGGTAAACAGTGCCGGGTACTGCTTAAAGGTCAAGTAAGATAAGGACAAGAAGCTCTCCCCGTGGCTTCCTGTCAGGGGTGATAGCAGATTTAGGGGGATGATGGGAGAGAAAGGCAGACTGTAGTGTGTCCAGAGGTGAGCGAACAAGAAGGACGCAGAGACAGCGAGTGGAGACAATAGCTCTGAAAGTTTTGGTTCTGAAGTGGGGCATGAGAAGGCAAAACCACCTGGGTCTAGAACTGTTCTTAGAGGGACTAGTAGGGGATGTTTTCAGGTGAAGAGGAAGGAGCCAGTGGAGGTAATTTTTGGTCACTGATGGTTGGAGGGCCCTGGGGGGCGGGGGGTTGGGGAGGCATATATATGACACAGACGGGGAACCAGTTTTTTTTTTTTTTTTTTTTGAGTTGGAG
>NW_007057586.1:158113-161628 GCF_000164805.1 Carlito syrichta | reverse complement strand
TCCACTCACCTCAGTCTCCCAAAGGCGCGGAATTACAGGCTGAGCCACCGAGCCCGGCTGGGAACCAGTTCTTAACTGAAGGAGTGGAGAGGGATGCCTGAATGCCCAGTGAGGATGGGGGGGGGGGGGTACAGAGAAGCTTGCAGAAGGAGGGTGGGATAGGGGAATCTTGCCTGATAGGATCTTTTCTCTGTGAAGCATCAGCTCATCCAGAGATTTTTGACGCCTCCTTGGGACTAGGATTATTAGATTCTTGGCATTTGATAAGAAAGTGTTATGGACTCAATTGTGTCCTAACCTCCAGTACCTTAGAATGTGAGTGTATTTGGAAATAGTCTTTAAAGAGGTAATTAACATTCAGTGAAGTCATATGGAAGGGCTCTAATCTAACAAAACTGGTGTCCTTATAAGAGAAAGAAGGCTGGGCTCGGTGGCTCAGCCTTTAATCCCAGCACTTTGGGAGGCCGATGCTAGTGGATTGCCTGAGCCCACGGGTTCAAGACCAGCCCGGGCAACTTGGCGAGGCTGTGTCTCTACAATAAAATAAAAAATAGCCAGGCGTGGTAGTGTGCATCTGTAGTTCTGGCTACTTGGAAGGCTGAGGCAAAAGGATGACCGGATCCTAGTAGGTCAATGCTGTGGTGGCTGTGAGTGTTCAAGCCACTGCACTGTAGCCTGGGTAAAGGAGTAAGACTCCAACTCAAAAAGAAAAAAAAAAAAAGAAAAGAAAAGCTGGGCATGGTGGCTCACGCTTGTAATTCTTGCACTTTGGGAGGTCAAGGTGGGAGGATCACTTGAAGCCAGGAGTTCAAAACCAGCCTGGGCAACCAAGAACCAAGTGAGACCCCTGTTGCTTAAAAAAAAAAAAAAAAAAAAGTAAAAATTAGCTGGGAGCAGTGGCTTGAGCCTCTAGTACCTGCTACTCGGGAGGCTGAGGCAGGAGGATCACTTGAGCCCAGGAGCTCAAGGCTGCAGTGAGCTATGATTGTGTCACTGCACTCCAGCCTGGGTAACAGAACAAGGCCCTGACTCTGAAAAAAAGAAAAAAGAAGAGGAATGCACACACACACACACACACACACACACACACACACACACACAGAAAGATCAAATGAGGAGAGAAGACAGCATCTGCAAATCAAGGAAAATGGCCTCAGGAGAAACCAAAACTGACACTTTGATCTTGGACTTTCAGCTTCCAAAACCTTGGGAAAATACATTTCTGTTGCTTAAACTACCAAGTCTGCACTATTTTATTATGGTAGACCTAGCAGATTCAGAGAGGAATAGGAGGCGTCAAGAAAGGTGTTAAGAGCTTTAAGTTAAGTCACCAGCATTTGTGGCCCTTGGAACACTGATACATAAAAAAGAAGATATTTCCATTCAGCAGATGAGCTTTTGACTTTAGACAGTCTTGGGCTTTAGACACAGAAAGTCACATAACTTTCCTGAGTTTCAGACTTTTATTCGTAAAAAGGATGTAGTAAAGCCCACCTCAGATGGTTCTTGTGAAAACAAAATGAAATGAAATATGTAAAAACAAGGAGCACACTACCTAGTAAACATGAACTGATATTATCTGGAAAGGCAGTGTGTAATTTCGTTAGTATTATTGAGAGATAAATGAATTCCTGGGACATAAGTGTCTGCATTTACACCTAGTCATTTGATGAGGAACTGAGGGGTGCACATGCTGGCTCACAGACAGAGCTTTGCCCTGACTGTGGGGTAGAACCACCAAAAGATATAACCCCAGGAGACCAAACTCAGAGATGTTGACCCATAAGATGTTTGCACCCACCATTGTGCCTAGCACATAGTAGGCAGTTGGAAAGCACTGGCCAATGAATGTATGAATGAAGAGAGCACAGTGAGTGTGTTAAAAAGACTGAACATCTATAAGCATCTGTTGATGGGTCTATTAGTCAACCTTCCTGGGGTTGCAAGTAACAGAAACCCATTCGAAACAGCCTAAGCCAAGAAATTAAAGTTTACAAATTTAAAAATGGAGGTGGAATTTGTTGGCTTCAAGACTGACAAGTCCAGGTGTCTACTTCAGGTATGATTGGATCCAGAGACAGAGAGATGTATATGGTGATCTCCTCTCCTTTTGTTTCTCACTTTTATTGGCTTTACACCCAGGCAGGCACCCTCCACGTGGTGGTCCTTTCATCCCCTCCAGGCTTCCAACTTCTATATTCCCAGCAACTCCAGAGGAAAGGGAGCCTCCCTTTTCAAACAGTTCCAGCTTGAGTCTTGGATTGACTCTGAGTCACCCAGAGTCTTGTGGCCATCCTTATCCAATCAGCACAGCTCCGGGGCTTGGGAGGGATAATTTTACCAAAGGAAAAGTCAGCAGCAGCTTTTTCCAGCAGAAGGTTGAGACTGGTTACTAGGCAGGTACAGACCACTGCTGCCCACTGAACTGAGCATTTGGAAAGGAATCAGGTAACGCCTTGAGGAGGTAAGAGAGATAGAAGTACACCACCTGGAGGACACTTGGGGAGGAGTAACCAGAGTTGTGCTGAACCCAGGCAGGGCCAGGGATTTTAAGGAGGCTGGGATCTGCACCAGAGTGCCTGGTCAAGGGGGCATGTGGCAGATGGATTGCAAAAATGGACCTGATTCCCCAGTGTGATTCTGCAGCATCTCCCATCAAGAATGGAGTCCATTTCCCTTCCCCTAGAATCTGGGCTGGCCTTGTCACTTGCTCTGATGACAGAACGGGGCAGAAGAGATGGTGTACCAGTTCTGAGCCTGAACCTCAAGCCATCTTCTGTGCCTTTGCTTGTTTGTCCTTTCTGACCCCTGCCTCCATTGTGCAAACAATCCTGGCTATTTGGGTGCAAAACGAGAAGCCACATAAGGCTATCTCAGTCTCCCCAACCAAGGAGGCCCTGGAAACTGGAGCAAGCTCTGAGTGATTATCAAAGCTGCCTCGCTGCTCAGGTGCCCTACGGACTCATGAGCAGTATGTTGTTGCTGTTTTAAGCCAATGAGTTTTGGGGCGGTGTGTTGCACAGCATTGTTATGGCAAGTAGAAAATCAATATGAGGCATACCCAGGAGAAAACCTAGCTAGTGCTTGGCTTGCCAAACGGTGCCACCTAGAAGCTGGATCTCCTGCAGGGGGCAGGCATTTCTAACTTGCAGGAAAATGCCACACGGGCCAGCTGGGCCTGGGGAATCATGCCTGGTGGAGTCTATAATCTCTATAGACCTCATGCAGGCATTTTAACTGAACTTCTGGAATGTTTCCCAGAGTCACCGGCATTGAGAACTTGTGGGAACTATCCAGCTTGAGCTGCCGGGGAGAAATGTACCCCCGCTAGCCACATCCCCCCTGAGGTACATATTTTGGATTAGACATTTTTCTATGGTGATTGTAAGCAGAGGGGGGAAAAGAAGAAGAACAAAGATGGTTTCAAAGAGGGGCCTGTGGGAGACTGAGAAGCACTGAATGGGTCCCAAATACTTCCCAGGAGCAATATTAGCCTTTTTTTTTTTTTTTTTTTT
>NW_007057586.1:156858-158042 GCF_000164805.1 Carlito syrichta | reverse complement strand
CACTCACCTCAGCCTCCCAAGGTGCGGGATTACAGGCTGAGCCACCGAGCCCGGCTTATTAGCCATTTTTTATGGTGGCAGGAGAAAAAGAATTCAGGAGACAGATTTAAAACCCATTTCAGACTTCTCTAGGGGAAAAGGGGAAGAGGAAACAGGGGAAGCTGCCAGGCACAGGGATATGCTAGTCGGAGAATGAAAAAGTGAAGTTGCATCCCCGGCCACCCACTCTTCACCTCCTCTTAGGATCCAGGTAACTCTCTCCTCTATCCCTAGACACATATAAAACGGCCTCTCAGATCCCAAACATGTCCCAGCAGTGTCATCTGCCCCAGACCTGCGGCGCTCATGTGACCTGTTCCAGGCAATGTCACCACCACCTGTCCAGGCAAGAAATCCAGCGATGGGCCACTACATTCTGCTCGCTCACCCCCTAAACACCTACCTGTTCTCTCTGCTTTGCTTTTCAACAATCCCCATCCTACGCCCACTCTCCCCACTTGGAATCTGGCCACCTCTAGGCTGCTTTGAGTGTGGCCACTGCATTAAAATCTCAAGTCTGCCATCTGACATAGAGGGTCTTTCCACACCAGTCCTTCCTTCCTGCATCTCCACCCAGCCTCTCTCCTCCGGCATCCCCTTGGGCTTCAGCTCCTGCCAGCTTCTGAGACTCGGGCTGGGCGCACATCCCCAAGGCCCCGCTACTTTGGGTTTCGCCACCGTCTCGGTTTTGTGCGCAAGGACATCCGCCTCTGCGCGGGGGCCCACTAGGACCAGGCTCAGAAAGGAGGCTCGCACGTCCTTCCGCGGACCCAGCAGCCAAGGGGCCGAGGCAGACACTGTCCCAGGGCTGTGGCCGCTTCGCAATTCTCCCCACGGCTCCCGACATCCGGGGAGCGCCTGGGAGTTCGCCAGGGAGCCGGTGCAGAGAGCCGACGGAGCGGCCCGGCGGCCGCGGTCCTCCCGGTGCAGGCGCCCGTGCCACCCACTCTCCGGGGAACTTGGGCCCAAGCCGGGGTGGAACGAGGGCGGATGGAGGAGGGCGCGGCCGGAGCTCGGCGGCTGAGGTAGCTGGGGACGCATCGGCGGCCGGGTATGCTCCCGGGTTCCTCCCTCGCGCAGCCGGGTCGCTCCGGGCAGATGCGGCCGGCCACGGGCTCTGCGCCTGGGGCGCAGCGGCCCTGGAC
>NW_007057586.1:154048-156795 GCF_000164805.1 Carlito syrichta | reverse complement strand
GGCTACCCTCTCGGGCGCAGCCTCCAGCGTCGGTCTCCGCAATCAGGCCGCAGAGGACGCGGCGTGGCCACCGTCACCAAGCCAGGGGCGAAACCATCCCGGAACTGCGCGGGCCCTCCCCAGCCTGCAGGTCGCTGAGCGCTCGCTGGGGAGGGGCACAGGGTAGGGGTGGTCAGTGGTCCCGGGAGCCTCCGGCACCTTCTCTGCCTCTTCTCTCCATTTAGCCAGTGCTGAGGCAGCTGCCCACCTCTGCCATGCCACTCACTGGGGACACTTTCTCAGCCCAGGTGTCACTGAGGATCCCTTCATTTGGTCCCTGGCCCTGACCTCTCCTCAGGGGTCCTGAAGCCTCCACCAAGACTTACCTCAAACTTGCTCATGAACTCTGCGAAGATCCCAAAGAAAGCCTCCGAAGTGGTGGCCTTGGAATCCTCCCCAAAGAAGGCCAGCGCCTTACTCAGCTCCTCCATGGACTCGCGCTGCAGCCCGTCCAGTGCCCGAAGCACCGGCTGGGCCGACTCCAGGAAGGACTGACCAGCCTCAGTTAAGGAAACGGTCTGCTGGGTTTCCAGATGGTGGCCACAGACAGTGACCTAGCTACCCCAGTCCTACTCTACCAAGTCTCTCATAGGGCCAGGTCCTGTGTCAGCAGAAGTGAAAGGTCTGGCTGTGTCCAGTTCCAGACTGACCACTGCCCGCTAGGCTTATCCCGGAACCAGCCGGGCCCTCCACTCCTGCTCTCTCTGCAGGGTCAAGGAGGCTCTCCCCTGGACAGTGCCTGTCCTTGTCTAGCTGTAACCTCAGCAGGGAAAACCCTGAATTCTTCAAGGGGTGTTGGAGCCAGACAGGGGGAGGAAAGAGAGAGAGACGCCACACACCCACTCTCCTAGCCTCCCCATCTAGACTGTCTCCTCGGCTGGCCAGGTCCTGCTAGAGAGCTCAGTGGGAATGTCCCTTCCCTACTGCCTTTGGATGGTAGAATGCCTGACAGGCCTTTCCTTGAATCCTGTGACTTAAGGCTGGGCTCCACTGCCCACGATGACAGGGCAAGGCAGTGGTTCTGGGGCACTGAAAAGAGCTCTGGCTTTAGCTACACACAGACTTGACATAAGCCGTTGGATTATCAACAACCCAGGATGGAACCTCTTCCAGGCCCCTGGGGCACAACTGCCTGGGCCCAGAATCTCTGCTGGGAGTCAGGGTCTCCAGTGGCCAGTGGAGCCATAAGCAGCCCTACCCAACCACCCCAGGGTCCAGCCTAGAGCCATGACAAGTTGCTCAGAGGATACCGCCATGACCACGGCAAATTTGTCCTCACTGGAGGGGGACATGCCCTGGCAAGCATCTTGTATCTCACTGACAGTACCGTGGAGGTCAGCCAGATCACTGGTCAGGGCCCGTTGATTCACTGCAGGGAAGGGGATGGAAACCCCATGGGTCCACCCTCCCAGCCCAGGATGGCATGCTTCTGCTTCCCCACCCATCCACCCAGCCTACCTTTGGCAGCCAGAGGCACGGTGGGCAGGTCCTGAGCAAAGCCCAGGAGTTCAGGAAAGTGCTGGCTCAGCGATTTGGCAAGGATGTGCAGGAAGGTGGACTTCCCATCCACCGTCTTGGTGGAGTTCAGCTGCAAGTGACCGCCAACATACATCCCTCTCAAGAACCCTATCGAATTCCTGGTCACATGGGCCTCCCGTCTCCCAGACAATGGCCTCAATTCCTGTCCTTTGCTGGTCTCAAACACCCTTCCCCCACTCCATTTTTCCAGATCCTGAGGCTGGGCTTAGAGAAGCTGCTTTCCCCCATTCCACTCCGACCTTTTTGCTGCAGCTATACCCTGGCATCTGTACAGCCAGTGTTTCCTCCCAGGGGCAGGGCCCACTTATATTTTCTCTCCCTGCCATAACTTGAGTTAAGCTTGACCTTGACACCTCACTGGTAGAGCAAGCCCCCACCCGTCCCCTTACCTCTGTTAGGAAGTTGATCTTGAAGCCCGTGGTCTTGTTGGTTTTCGGCTGTCCATCATTGAGATAATTGCCCATGGCCAACACAAACTGTGGAGAAGAAGGTGGGCGGGTCCTGCCCCGGGTCCCCACCCCACCACCCACCCTTTGGCCCATTGACCGGATGAGTCTCCAGGCTGGAAGCCCCGGGGGGCAGAGAAGCAGGTAGGGTGCCCAGGGAGGGGACGGCTCTCCTGACCTCCAGGATCTTGGCGAGCTTCCGGCTGTTCTTGAGCTCGAGGGAGGCCTGGCGCAGGCACTCGAGGCTGCCTCGGATCTCCTCTGTCTTCTCCTGCAGGGTGGCCTGGAAGTGGAGGCTACGCAGGCGGGTCTTGTATTCGGGAACTGACAGCATCTGCCTCGAAGGCAGGGCCAGGATTCACCCATCCCTGCCAGGGGACCCACTGCCCCACCACAGCCTGGGGTGGGGGCCCGCTGGCTGCCGGGACCCGGTACGTCCGTAGGAAAAATAAGCTCGAACCCCAAAGGGACGCCCCCATCCCCCCTCCGCCGGACCCCGGGTTGAAACCGGCCGTGAAAGGCGCCCAGCGGGGCCTCAGAGGCGTGAGCGCGGCGGCGGTCCCAGGCAGACCCTGGCCATCGCGAGAGAGCCCCGACCCGGACGGCCGCGGGCACCTGCAGGACGAACTGGTCGGGCTCGCTGAGGCGGCCGGGCGCCTCGCGGAAGGCCTGGTAGCGCTGCTCCTCGTCGGCGTCGGGCGCGAAGAGCAGCAGCTGAGCCAG
>NW_007057586.1:150832-153835 GCF_000164805.1 Carlito syrichta | reverse complement strand
TGGGGCTAAAAACGAGGCGGCGCCGGCGGGGGAGCGTGTAGGGGATGCGACTGGGGGCGGGGCCAGAATTGGGGTTGGAGCCAAGCCCCTCACCTGTGCCCAGGTGGGCTCCAGCTAGCTGTGGGGCCTGGGAGGAGGCCTACACCCGAGTGAAACGACAGGTGTCCGGGCCCCCACGACCTAATCTTTGTCATCCACTCTGGCGGAGCTGAGGCTCTGCTGACCAGAGAAAGGGCTGCCACCCGCCCCTTACACCCTCTGGGGTTCCCCGGCCCCTCACAGGTGTTGTAGGCCTTCTTGTGGGACAGGATTTCCACTACTTCCTTCTTCCTGAAGGGCTCAGGCCCAGGCACCGGCTCTGGAAGGGAAACTGGACAGCTTGAAGAGGGGGGCCTAGGCTGAGGCTGCCGTGGGAGGGCCCAGGAGTTGTGTGGCCACAGCAGACAGCCAAGATCGCCTTAGGCATGACTTTGACTGCATCCACTCTGGGTGTCCACAGTCCCCTGCTTCCTCCACTCGTGGGCCCTCAGGTCTAGTCAAACACACAGCATATGGCATGTGTGTCCATCCTTCCATCCACGACCATCTCCTCAAACGCCTTCTGTTTCCTGGGCCTTTGAGACTGAGCTGGCAGAGCTCTCAACCCTTCAGATGATTCCTGAATGGACAAGGACCCCTCTCCTTCATCCTGGGACCACCTGCCACACACAACAACCCTGGCTGTTTGGAGACACACCCAACAACTACAGGGAGATACCCAGGAAAGGGCGAGGGTGAGGAAGCCCGGAAGATATATTTTGGGATGCCTCCTGTCCACCCTATTCTGGTTGTGTGACTCTGAGAAATTACCTAGCCTCCCTGTGCTTCCTCAGTAGGAAATGCGGGATCACAGTATCTACCTCACAGAGATGTCATGGGATTAATTCAGAGTGCCTGGTATGTGGTCAGGACACAATAAATGCTAGCTGTTGTTATGATCTCCACTTTCGAGATGGGAAAACTGAGGCTCCAAGCAGTTAAATAACTTAGGTCTTGAAGGTCTGAAGACACATTAGGTGATTAGCAGTCGGTGTAGCCCTTGGGAAATACTAAGCGTGAGGATGCCACAGAAGGCAGGAGGTGGACTGCCCCTGATGGCGTGGTGTCTGGGGCTCCCCCAGGGCCATCAGGCCACTCACTAGTAGGTTTCTGGGTGCCAAAGTGGAGCTCCAGGTCGAGATATTTCACCATGTCGCTCAGCTTATCGTAGTCAGAGTCTTCCCCAAGCTGTGAGGGAGGGTGGGGAGTTTGGAGGAGGAGGAACAGCAGCAGCCAGATGCCCTTCCCAGAACCCCCACCCTCTGAGGGCTGTCTGATGGGGAGAGCACCCATCAGGCCCTGGGATGGAGCCAAGAGCAGGGGAGACTGCAGATCACCCAAGTCATCGGGTGGCAAGCTGGCTTCTCGTGGCCAGTTGTACAGTCATCTTTGGACTCCTGGTCACACAGAAGTCAGCAGCTGGGGCTGCAGCAGGCGCATAAGGGAGCTGCAAAGGGGCTAGAACTGACTAAAGGGGTCACAGGGGTGGTCAAAGTGTCTGGCCCTGTTTTCAGGTCTCCTTTGCAGGAAGTGAGTTCACCGGAAGTGCCCTGGGCAGAGTGAGCTGGTGATGGGCGAACCGAAGCTGGGAAGACCTAGGGGCTGGATGCTGGACACATGGCTGTGATGAGGGCAGGGACATCTGGCATGGATTCAGACCTGGCCAGATGTGTGGCCTGTGTCCCTGTGTCAACCTTGGGTTACCGATAGAAGAACCACACTGTGGAGCGAGGCCTGATGACCCATCAAAGGCTGGCCAGTAGGTTCGTGGCCTGTTCATGGCTCTGTCCCACTGAGCATCTTTTTATTAACTAATACATGGAAAGGTTCCCTGGAGATGTGAGCTGATACTGTCTTTCAGGAGAATAGGAGACAGAACTGGGACCTAGGAGATGGCAATGGGAAAAAATGACATGCGTGCCCTTGCACAGCGTGGCTACATGTGAGAGCATGCTATTGGTCCATGCAGAGATGCGGCAGCCCCAGAAGTTGGATGGAGCCTAGGTCTTATTAAAAGGAGTACTATGTCTAGGTCAAAGAAGGTGAGAAACCTGTTCTCTCCTCTGAGCCCTACCAGGGGCTCTATTTGAGGCCTGCTCTTTGACAGGGATGTGGCCACTGGACTGTGGGACTAGAAGCCATGTTCTAGGGGAACTGCCTAAAAAACAGGGATGGGGGTGAAGCTTATTCACATTACAAGTTGGTTGGTCTGTGGATAAGGGAATAAATATCCTTGCCCTGACTGACCTCAGAGGCCGGACAGAAAACAGGGTGTGGGAATTTTGAGGCAATACAAAGGATGATTAAAATTGTCCAGTGAGAGAAAGACGGCCTTGACAAGTAGTGAGTTCCCCATCACTGAAGGTGTTCGAGTATATACTGGCAGTGTTGTGTAGGAGGAAATTGAAGCATCAAAGTGAAGGGGTAAAGACTGGTGTGCAGGAGTTTGGGCCAGCTGCCCTTTTAAGGGCCTAAGAACCAGCCCGGCCTCAAGAGTGATGGATTTCAAGGGTGGGTATGGTGGCATTTCCAGATGTCGCCAGCATGTCTTTGACTGAAGGATACAGACCGACTTCAGTGCCTGTATCAGCCAGCAAGAACGAGGATGTCCTTGGGCTAGGCCTTCACTCACCCTCTGCTTGGGATCAGAAGGACCAGAGGATGTTCTGGCTGATGTGGGAAGAGGGGAGCGGACGGCTCTTGTCTTCCAGCATGCCTCCCAGGCCCCCTTCCCCCGAAACAGGGCACCCAGTGGGCCCCCGGTCACCCACCTGACCCCAGATAGTGCCTTCTGAGTTCTCCACCTGCTCCCACCGCAAGCGCTTGACGCTCATGTGGCTGGTCTCGCTGCGCCGGTGACCCAGGCCTCGGGACAGCATGGGAGGTGCACAGGGTACAGGAGGGGGCAGGGGTGGGGGGGGCGGA
>NW_007057586.1:140246-150812 GCF_000164805.1 Carlito syrichta | reverse complement strand
GTGGTGGCGGTGGGGGGCTGAGTGGGGGCGGGGGGATGTGGTCGGAGATGGACGAGTAGGTCAGGGAGCTGCCTTCCTCGCTGCTGCTGATACAGTCGCTGGCACTGCTCCTCTCGTTGGTGACAAAGCTGCCCTGGTCGTCGTGGAAGCTCATCTGTGGGGGAGACCGAGGCAAGGAAAAGGGTGAATGGGCTAGCTTGGGACAAGGACAGGACGGCCCCGTGGGTTAGTGTCAGACTGCGAGTGGGCTGGCTTGGCACGGCGATGGGGTAACCTGGGACAGGGGATACGGGGTAGCCTCAGGCAAGGGGCAGGATGCCCTTGAACAGGAGGTGGAGTAGCCTAGGACAAGGGGTGAGATAGCTCAAGCCGGGGAGTGGGGTAGCCTAAGACAGATCCTAGGACAGACTGGGGCAGTCAGGGGGATAGCCTGGGGCAGATCCAAGGGTACTAGGCCTATTGCAGGAGCTGGGAACACTTCACCTTGCAGACCTCCACACCATGCCTCACCTCGCCCACCCTTCACACCTGCTTGCACGCCCACCTCCTCATAGTCATTCTCTGGGGTCAGGAAATCGTCCACGATGGTGACCCGGGGCCCCAGCTGTTCGCTCAGCACATCCAGGAAGCGGTCAGTGTCGCGGCTTCGCACGGGGTGGGAGAAGGTGAAGAGCTTCCTGCGGCTGGGCGGGCGGGCAGGGTCCGGGCTCGGGGGGCTGTCGGGGTGGATGGGCCCGGGGCCTGGTTGTGGGGAGGGCGCCCTGCTGCTGTCCAGGCTGGCGTAGGGGTGGGACTCGGAGCTGCTGGGGGAGGCCAGGCCCCCCGAGCACAGCGGGTGGTAGCAGGGGGAGGGCAGGAGCCGCTCGCTGGGCCACGAGACGCTGGACAGGGTCCTGGGCCCTGGGGTGGGGGATGGAGCGTGAGGACCCCTCTTCAGCCAGCACCTGGGTTCCAGGTGCAGGCTGGGGGGGCCCTAGGACAGCTGGTTCTGTGTCTCAGTTCATTCCCCTTTCCCTCTGGGCACGGTACAGGAAGACCTTGGGTGACCTTGGGTCATTCCTGAGGGTGACCAAAGGCCAGAGTGGGTAAGGGGAGTACCATTTGGCCCTGGGACAGGCAGTCCCCAGCCCATCTTGGAATGGACACCAGAGGCCCGCCCAGGACCCACTGAACACAACTCCAAGGGCTGAGGGCCTTCTCTAGCACCTCCCAAGCCTGGCAAGCCCTGGGCTCACAGGGACATCTCCCGGGGGTCCTGACTTGCAAACTGCAGAGAAACCATCTTCTCTGGGCCATTCACAGAGCAACACAGGCACTTAATAGTTTATCCAATAGCCACACGCTAACTTGGAGAATTCTTTGGGAGTAGCCCTCTGTTTTCTTTATCCACAGATGAGCTGAGGATCACAGGGGCATGGGAGGGGCTGGAACAACCCTGACCTTGAAGGCTCCTACCCATGCATGGAGGTCTCGGAGGTCAAGGGAACATGGAGCAGAGAAACAGCTCCGGGGGTATGTCTGGGGTGGGGGTAACACCCAGGCAGACAGCCAAGATGACAGAGGCCAGTGCTGTCCTCACTCGGCTCTGGCCGAGCCCTACCTGCAGTGACTGCCGGGCTGGGGCCTGGGGGAGAAGCCCGGGATTTGGACACAGTCCCCATCTTCCCTTTGAAACTGCTGCTCAGTCGAGACTCAAGCTCCGCATAGACGGCTGACATCTGGAGGCGGGCAGGGAGGCAGAGGTGAGTCCAGTCCACCCCCACTCCCCCCATGTGTCCCTCACATGGCCTTGGAGGCCAGGCCTGCCCCAGCCTGAAACATTCACAGGGGACCCTTGGCCTGCGTCTCTTAGGTCTAGCCCTGTGGGCCAGCCATTCCCCACCCACCACCCAACCCCACTTGGAGGGCAGAGAAAAAGTCTTACCATCTTGGGGTTGGGGGTCTCGGGGAGGGACGTGCCATCGCCTGCCTGGCGCTCGCCTGGGATCAGAGGAAGGGGCATCTCAGGGCAGTCACTGGGGCCTGCTGGGGATGGGGATGAGTTACCGAATCTGAGTTCTAAGGCCTAGGCCTAGGCCCAGACCTAGCCCCGAACCCATGGCCCTGCAGACCCAGGAGGGCCACCACTCAGCCCTGCTTGCCCCCATCCCTTGGGGTTGGTCACCTCAACAAGCCCATTGTACAGGTGGAAAAACCAAGCCCAGGTCGTATTCTCCCATCCACTCCAGCCTTTCCACTGGGGGCCTTACCACAGCTGAGGCCAGCCTCTAAGCCCTGGGACCGGAGGCTGCGGCGGCACATGGAGGAGGCCCTCAGGGAGCTCCGTGGCTGGAGCTCTGGGGTTGGTTCTGGCTCCAGCTCGGGCTCTGGCTCCAGGTCCAGCTCAGGCTCCGGCTCTGCTGTGGGACAGGCAAAGGAGCTGGGACCACCCCCTGCCCCCCCATCCTCTCAGCCAGACAAGGAGCCTCTAAAAGCAGGAAGGTTAAGGGCAGGAGTCATCCCCCTGGATATGTGGACCCCAGACCATGTGGCCTAACCTGCTTGCCTCCAGGGCAACTCTCAAGGGGAAGCCCTGGGGCAAGAAACAGGGTGCCAGGAACAGGTGGAGCACCTGAGTGCAGCTAAACTGAGGACAGAGGCCTGAGTGGGGATGACCACAGCCCACCCTAGCAGGACTCTTCTCACCACAAGAGTCTAGGACCCCATACTTCCAGGGTCTCAATGCCTTGTGCTTGCACCAGGCCTAGTCACTGCTGCCCATAGGGGCTCATGGGGCGGATAGAAGTTTCCAGACCTAGGCAGATGTATGGAGCATATGCTGCTCAGCATGGACCCTGAGCTTCTTGCTAGAACCCTCAGTCCTTGGCCTGGCACAGTGGCTCATGCCTGTAATTCCAGCACTTTGGGAGGCTGAGGCAAGAGGATTGCTTGAGTTCAAGACCAGCCTGGGCAACATGACAAGATCTCATCTCCACAGGAAAAATAAAAACAGTAGCGAGGAACGGTGGTGTGCGCCTGTAGTCCCAGCTATTTAGGAGGCTAAAGAGGAAAGAGCGCCTGAGCCCAGGAAGTTGAGATGCCGTGACCCATGATTGTGCTACTGCACTTCAGGCTGGGGACCAGTGAGACTTCAACTCACATACATACATACATAAACAAATAAGTAACTAAATAACAACAAAAACCCCTCAGCCCTCCCCAACAAACTGTGGGTCCCTCGGGCTACAGACAGTGGGCACACAAGGGCCAGCATAGTGCATATCTGCAGGGACTGTCATAGCAGAGTGCCAAGAACAGGGTAGGTTCACAGGGTCACTTTCCATTCATACAGCCTAACAGTGTGTGGTTTTGCAGGCACACGGGTGGGGGGAGGAGGGCATGCTTTAACAGGTGGGCAGCAGTAGGAAGCTGAGGCTGCACATGGCCCCGCAGGCCTCTGTGTGTGTGTGTGTGTGTGTGTGTAGTGTGGACGTGTATGTACTAGCTAGGTGTGACCTGGCCATGTGCTCACGATCCAGGTGGCATGCGCTGGCATGTCTGTAAACAGCAGGCATAAGAGTTCCTTGATCTGTGCCACATTTCCCCCGAGCACAGCCACTAAAATCACTCCCATTTTGTGGGTGAGAAGCCTGAGGCCCCGGGAGGTTAAGTGGGATGTCTGAAGTTTACCATGTACCACATACACAGCATAATGGTCAAGCTGGGAAGGCACATCCACAGGGCCACGTGTGAGTCAAGCCCTGGTGTGTTGGACGTGTATCTGTGTGGCATGTGGACACATCTGTATGGAGGGGTCCAGGCCAGTTGTAAGACTTCACTGGTGAGAACAGGTACGTGGCTGTTCACCTGGCAGGCTGGACAGCCAGCAGCTGCAGGCAGGGAGGAGAAGGCTTACCTGTCATGGCTGTGTAGCCCAGGAAACATGCAATTTTCTCCTGACAGAGCTCTTGCTCCTCATAGGTCAGCAGCTGATAGATGAACTGCCAGAGGACCTGCTTGGCAGGTGTGTCCAGCACAGGGTAGACGTCAACAATGAGGGTGTCAATGTTCCTGGGGAGGGTACAAACAGGGGGTCATTACTCAGGGGCTCACCATGATAAGTGGGGTGAGGGTAGACAAGGGCGGCACTTCCATGCCACAGTGTTTGGGCTCATGCCCTGTCCCTATTTGGCAGGGTCTGGGGATAGGCTAGCCAGATTCAAATCCCAGCTCTACCACTTACCAGTTAAGTGACCTTTCTTAAGTTACTTAACTTCTCTGTGCCTCAGTTTCCTTGTCAGTAAAATGTTGGTCAAAATAGTATCTACCACACAGAGCTGTTGTGAAGATTAAAACATATATCCAGCTGGGCATGGTAGCCACTCACCGGTTGTTCCAGCTACTTGGGAGGCCAAGGTGGAAGGATCACCTGAGCCCAGGAGATTGAGGCCAGCCCGGGCAATGTGGTGAGACATTCATCTCGAAACAAAACAAAAACTCACATAAAATGAATGGGAAAACTGACTCACTATATCAAGAATTGGCAAATGGTGGCCTGTGGGCTAAAATCTTGCCTCTGCCTGTTTTTGTAAAGAAGGTTTTATTGGAATGAGATCACACCCATTCATTTATATATTGTCTATGGTGTTTTCAATCTACAATGGCAGAGGTGAAGTTGTGACAGAGACTGGCACAGCCTGAACAGCCTAAAATATTTCTTTCTTTTTTTTTTTTTTTTTGAGTTGGAGTCTCACTCTGTCACCCAGGCTGGAGGGCAGTGACTGCTCCCGGCCACCGCAGCCTCAAACTGCTGGGCTCTGGCGATCCTTCCACCTCAGCCTTATTTCTTAGTTGGCCTTTTGTAGAAAGCTTGCTGACCCCTGCATTTTATGGAAAAAAAATAAAACTAGATACTTACCTCACACTACACATAAAGGTGAACTCTAGGTGGATGAAGAAACCAAAATGGGAAAAGGTAAACTTATCAAATTAGTAGACTATCTTTTGGCCCAGAAACAAGGAAGGACTTCTTAAAATTTCAAAAACCAAAACTGTAAGACCAAAAATGTGATGTTTGATTATACAAAATCAAAGATATTTGTTCAAAGAAGCACAACTTAGACATTAATATTAGAATTGATATTAGAATATGAAAGAATAACAGAAGTAACAAGTGGGAGAAAATATTTACAATGTTCAAAGTCAATGAGGAGTCAGTATCTAAAATACCCAAGAAGCTTGCCCAAATCAACAAGAACAAAAAGTCTAAGAAAAAAATGATGCCGGGCTTGGTGGCTCAGCCTGTAATCTCGTGCTTTGGGAGGCTGAGGTGAGTGGATTGCCTGAGTCCGCGGGTTCGAGACCTCATCTCTACAATAAATCAAGAATTAGCCGGTCATGGTAGCGCGCACCTGTAGTTCCAGCTACTTGAAAGGCTGAGGCGGAAGGATCGCTGGAGCCCAGCAGGGCGAGGCTGCCGTGGCCAGAAGTGTGCCACTACACTCCAGTTTGGGCAACAGAGTGAGACTCCAAGTCAAAAAAATAAAAAGAAAAGAAAAATGGACAAAGAGTATGAACAGGTAATTTATAGAGAAGAACATAGAAAAAGTTCACAAGCTTATTAGAAGATGCTTAAAATAATTGGTAGTCAAAGAAAACCAAATTAAAATAACAATATCACTGTATGGCTGAAAGACTTGCAAAAATAAAGAGCTGGGTAAACTGAGTGTGATGACTCGTGCCTGTAATCCCAACACCTTGGGAGACCTAGGCAGGAGGATCACTTGAGGTCAGGAGTTTACAACAAGCTAGGCAACATAGCAAGACCTCATCCCTTTTAAAATCAAGAGAAAAAAAATTAGCCACGTGCACCTGTAATCTCAGCTACACACATGGCTGAGGCAGGAGGCTTGCTTGAGCCCAGGTGTTTGAGTCTGCAGTGAGCTGTGATTGCACCACTGCACTCCAGCCTGGGCAATAGAGTGAGGCCAATTCTAAAAATCAATAAATAAAAATCTGAATGGTGCTACAATCCATGGGAATTTGGCTGCAGCTATTAACAATGTATTAAATGTACATGGAGCAACGTGGACAGAAGTAAACATATAGAAATTGGTGAAAATATCAGAAACAAACTGCCAGGGGGGCGGGCACATAATATCAATAAGGGTACCTGATCCCAAAACAGGCAGATAGGACCAGTGGGAGACCCAAACTTTACCTGTACGATGACCACATGTATAACAAATCCAGAATTGTACCTCACATCTTTGAAACAAAAAAAAATTAAAAAAAAATTTAAAACATATTTAAAAAAAGAAAAGGCAGAAGCAGAACACTATAGCACAATGAAGATGTGAAAGAAAATACACATCATTCTAAGCAGCAATGTCCACTGTTCAAGAACACCTTTGAACTAAAGATGCCTGTTAAACTCTGACTGGTGGCCTTAGCAGGGGAGAGAAACGGGAGAGCGAGCTAAAGGAAACGAAAGGTGGAAACAACCCCAATGGCCATAGCGGGACAAATGGATGAAAAAATGTGGTGTAGACATACAATGGCTATGACTTGGCCATAAAAAAGGGATGCAGTACATTCTATAACTTGGATGAACCTTGGAAATATTATGCTAAGTGAAAGAAGCCAGAATTAAAAGTCCATACTTTTATATGATTCCATTCATACGAAAGTTCAGAAGACAGAAAGTCAGTCTGAGGTTGCTTAAAGTCAGAGGGTGGGATAAAGGAGTGTTTGGAAAGGATAGGGACAGGGCTTAGGGCTTTTTTTTTTTGAGTTGGAGTCTTACTCTGTCGTCCAGACTGGAGTGCCGTGGCCGCTCCCGGCCACCGCAGCCTTGACCTGCTGGGCTCCAGTGATCCTTCTGCCTCAGACTTCCCAGTAGCCGGAATTACAGGCATGCGCTACCAGGCCCGGCTGATTTTTTGATTTATTGTAGAGATGAGGTCTCGCTGCCCAGGAGGGTCTCGAACCTGCGGGCTCAGGCAATCCCGTCACCTCAGCCTCCCAAAGGCGCGGGATTACAGGCTGAGCCACTGAGCCGGCTAGGGCTTCTTTTTGATGTGATAATTTTTTTTTTTTTTAAGAAAGTAGGATTTATTGAGAGGACAAAAAAAGCTCCCAGAGTGGGAGAGGACCTGAGGGGATTGCCCGATGTGATGAAGTTTTAAAATTCACCATGGAAATGGTTGCATATATTTGTGAATATACTAAAAACGACTGAATCCTACACTTAAATGGGTGAATTGTATGATATGAGAATTGTATTTTTTTTTGAGTTGGGGTCTCACTATGATGCCCAGCCTAGGGTGCGGTGGCATGATCGCAGCTCACCACAGCCCAGACCTCCTGGGCTCAGGTGATCCTTCCATCTCAGTCACCCGAGTGGCTGGAACTATAGGCATGTGCCACCACACCCAGCTAATTTTTTTTTTTTTTGTAGAGACGAGGTCTTGCTGTGTTGCCTAGGCTGGTCTCAAACTCCTGGACTTAAGTGATTTTCCTGCCTCAGCCTCCCAAGGTGCTGGGATTACAGGCATGAGTCACCACGCCTGGCTATGAATTATATCCTAATAAAACTGTTTATGTATGTATGTAGTGTTTTTGAGTTGGAGTCTCACTCTGTTGCCCAGACTGGAGTGCAGTGGCCACTCCCAGCCACCACAGCCTCGACCTGCTGGACTTTGGCAATCCTCCCGCCTCAGCCTTCCAAGTAGCCAGAACTACAGGCGCGTACTACCATGCCTGGCTAATTTTTGATTTATTGTAGAGACGAGGTCTCACCAAGCCGCCTGGGTGGGTCTTGAATCTGTGGGCTCAGGCAATCTACTCACTTTGGCCTCCCAAAGTGCTGGGATTACAGGCTGAGCCGCTAAGCCCGACCTTAATAAAGCTGTTTAACCAAAATAAAAAAGTATGGACCAGTGAGGGGCTTTGTACAGGCCATGATAATGACCTCAAGGACCAAGGAGTGTGACGGATGCGGCAGGATCCAGCTGAGGTGCCAAAAGAAAGACACCAACCTTTCCCCTAAGGGGTTGGCCCATGGCAAGCACCTACAGGTGAGTGAGACCCTTCCCTGTCTACCTTACTTCACAGAAGACTGTGACTTGCCTAAGGTCACATGGTAGGAGGTGTCAGAGTCAGGGTTTGTTCTAGGGTAGCCGGATTGTCTACCCCCTGGGCCCTCTGGTGCTGCCTTCCTGCAGCCTCCTCCAGAAGAACTGAGCTGAGACGGCTCAGGCAGAGGGACCAAGATGTGAATCTAGCAAGGATTTGGGACCCACCCAGGGCAGGTCTCCCCCACCACCACTTTGGCCCGGCCACCTGTGTTGGAAGAAACTCTCAAGGGCTCGACAGACGCCATAGCGCTCAGGAGGTGTGAGTAGATGCTCCAGCTGCTGGCTGAAGGTTCTCCCTTGGACCCGGATGCTGGACGGCAGGATCTCTGCCACCCACTGCAGTGAGGTGAGCGCTGATGATGGGTTGGGGGAGTCCATAGAATCGGAGTCTGCTGGGACCACAGACAGGAGAGGCACAAGTTACCTAGAGTCCCCAGGCCAGGGAGGTTTCCCTAGCATCTAGGGCCAATAGACCTCCTGATTTGGGGTGTGGCTGTCCAGTGCTGTGCATGGGAAGGTGCACCTGATGCCCCAAGTTGGGGACAGGATTAGAGGGAAAGCCTTGGGCAGGGTACCCAAGGCTGTGCGTTGGAGTTCTAGAGCATCACCTAGGGGACAGCTCTGGAAAGGGAAGTTGCAGGTTTAGGGTGACAGCAGAGTCCTTTGCAGACTGTAAATCCCACACACAGCAGCCCAGCAGGGTCTCTGTGGCCCAAGGAAGCCAAATGGCAGTGGGGGGTCTCACCGCTGGCGAATGGGACGAGCCCTTCCTCCACCACCAGCGTGGGCATTGCACCACCGCCCTGCAGCATGGACACCACCTTGTCGTGGGAGCAGTTCCTGCCAAGCAGAGATGGCCCAGGAGGGCCTGACTGGGGTGAGCCCTGTCCACAGCCACCAGCCAGACCTCCCCTGTCCTGCCCATAGAGGCCACACAGTAAGTCCACAGCTATGTAACTCTGGGTCTCCAGCATGGAGCTGGGGTGTTTTCTGGTTGGAAGAATGAAATGAACTGAGGTCCTGGCCAGGGTGTGTGTACGTGTAGTGGGGGGATAGACCCTGGGGCGCAACTGGTCAGAGGAGATGGAGACCGTGGCCTGGGTGTCCCAAGAGGCAGGAACCTTGGGGGATGGTTCATCACCAAGCTCTTGTGTCCCCAGTGGCCTCTGACCTCATGTCCAGTCCGTTGAGGAAGAGGATCCGGTCACCTGACTTGAGGGCGGCATTATCAGCTGGGCTCCCTGAAAGCAAGAAGAGAGGGTGTGTTGGTCAGCAGGGCAGGGCCCCACTCTGTGAGCCGGACACCATGCTCCTGTTTTACAAGCAAGAACTAGAGACACACAGGCATGGGTAGCAGAGGAGGGCCAAAGCAGGACAGCAGATGTCCACAATAGACTCTGCACTTCTCTGAGTTCAGCTGCCTAAGGATCTAAGGTTGACGCAAGTGAGCCCGTGGGGGCAGGAGCACTCGGGGCGCAGCGTGGACCACAGGTCAGGCTCTGAGCTGTTGGAGAAGTGTAGAAACAAGGTAAGGGCTTGGAAGCAGCACTTCTGCAGACTCTGCGTGCCCCTTCAGCGACCCCGCTCCACACACTGTTCTGGGTCCCTCAATAAAGGTCCCGTCAGGGATTCCTCTGTGCATCATTAGGAGGAAATGTGTCTTTTCCCTCAGGCTGGAAAACACGGTGCATTAAGCACGTTTTTCATTTTCTGTATTCTGATGCTTTGCTGACCCAGAGGGATCGCCCCTCCCGGGGCTCACCAATTCTTAGTGAGAGTAAAGGACCATCCTCTAAGAGTACCTTTCATATGCAAACCAACCAATCCAGAGCTCACACCCCCCACCATCTCCTTTTTCAAGTTATCAAGCTATAGGCCACTATCTCTCTGCCCTAATCTCCCCAGGGTCAAGTACCAAACAACTGGGGACGGTCTCGATGCCCCACCACATGACCCATTCCCCTCCCCTGCACCGTGGCATGCCTCCTCTTAGTAACGGTGAGTTACAAACTGTGTCTTCAGACTGAGCTCAGTGGCTCAGCCTGTAATACCAGCACTTAGGGAGGCCAAGGCAAGTGGATTGGCGGGTTCGAGACCAGCCAAGCCAACTCGGCGAGACCTCATCTCTACAATAAATCGAAATTAGCTGGGTGTGGTAGCCCACGCCTGTAGTTCCAGCTACTTGTAAGGCTGAGGCGGAAGGATCGCTGGAGCCCAGCAAGTTGATGCTGGGGTGGCCGTGAGTGTACCACTGCACTCCAACCTGGGTGACAGAGTGAGACTCTGACTCAAAAAACAAAACAAAACAAAACAAACAAATTACATCTTCAATGGCAGTCATCTCCTGATCTGTTGGCCTCACCATGCACTTTAAAACACTTTAAAACACTTTAAAACACTTTAAAACACTCGGGAACAGCACCTAATTCTCACTCTTTTTTTTTTTTTT
>NW_007057586.1:137491-139768 GCF_000164805.1 Carlito syrichta | reverse complement strand
ACCTCAGCCTCCCAAAGGCGCGGGATTACAGGCTGAGCCACCGAGCCCGGCTAATTCTCACTCTTTTAGCCCTGATGGCTCTGAAGGTCAAACCCAGCCTGGAAAGGAGGGTTAATAGGTTGGCTCCTATGGATAGAGAATATTTTTTTCTTTCTGTTTCTTTTATCAGTCATGACTCTAAATTTGATTTAGAAACAAGTAGGGGAAATGATAAGTGCCTAAATAAAACATACACTCGGATTGTGAGTTCTCTTTTGAGGCTGTGCAAACTACCCAGAGGAAAAGAGGACAATCAGGAAAGACTTTCTGGAAGAGGTAGGATTGGGGAAGTCCTTTCCCTAGACTAAAAAGGGGGAGAGGCTGTTGGTGGTGGCTAAACCAGTCTGGCCTTCTTGGTGGGGTGGGAGGGCCAGAAGGGTTGTCACAGAGGTTCAAAGATCCTCTTGAGTCAGAACACCTCAAGTTTGGGGTCCTTGATTTGCCAACGCCTCTCTAGGCCTCAGTTTCCCTATCTGTAACAGCTCCCATCTAAGCAACCATCTGACTTCCTATGTCAGAAAAGGCATGAGGTTACTAGCCTAGAAGTTGGGATGACCTAGATTTCAACAAGGCCCTAGGCCAAGTATCTCTGACTACACACATGGGATAAATACAGATGGAGATGGTAGTGGTATGGCTAGAACCCCATCCAGAGGAAAGAGAGTACTCATTTCTAGAGGAAGCTCTCTAGAGAGCAACTTTGGGCCTTTCCCTTACTATATTGTGCTAACAACTTAGTGACACCCGAATCTGAGAACATATCAAGATTAGGTCTCAGAACCAACTGAAGACTGGAACAACAATGCAAAGACACTGAGGTGCGTTCCCTGGGATCAGAAGATGCTTGTCTTACAGATCCCTCCCTGGAGATATCAGATGCAGAGTGTGGAAAGGACTCAGCATCTGCAAGGGGCGCCGATGGGTATGTGTGACCAGGAGCATCATGCTCAGGTGCTGGGAGGTGATGGATGCAAGACAGAGCAGGTGACCCTGCCCTCTGGGTGTATACAGGTAGAGAGAGTTCAATTCAGTGCTAGGAGACATTTCCGCCCTACAGAGACCTCCACAATGAAAATTAGCACCCCTACCCCCACTAGAGGGGCAGGAAAGAAAGATTCCTGTACTAGGGAGGTTCTGCTTCAAGATTCCAGAAGCGGCCGGGCTTCGGGGCTCAGCCTGTAATCACAGCACTTTGGGAGACTGAGGCGAGTGGATTGCCTGAGCTCACGGGTTCAAGACCAGCCCGCGAAACTTGGCGAGACCTCTTCTCTACAATAAATAAATAAATAAGCCGGGCATGGTAGTGCACCTGTACTTCTGGCTACTTGGAAGGCTGAGGCGGAAGGATCGCCTGAGCCCAGCAGGTCAATGCTGGGGTGTCCGTGAGTGTGCCACAGCACTCCAGCCTGAGTGACAGAATGAGACCCAACTCAAAAAAAAAAAAAGATTCCAGGAGCAAGAAAGGGCAGGCTGGGTGGGAGGAGAAGGGGAGTCTGGATTTGGGGAATGAGGGGTGGGATAGATAGTGAGCAGAGGCCATGAGGCCCTGCTACCTCTCTGAGTCTAGCCTGCCAGGCAAGTGCAGGTCACAGTAGGTCCTCTACGAAGGGCATGTTGTTTGGGACGCATCCTGGGCAGGCATCAGCTGAGTCCCGGCTGCCCCAGCGTCCTGGGCAGTGCCCCCTTCCCTCCCCGCGGACATGGGAAAGGTCTGGATGAAGAACCCGGCTCACTTGGCTTGGGTGATGCTGAACTTGGAGGGGGTGCCCCAACTGGAGCAGAAGGCTCTGGCCTCAAGCATCTTAGGTAGGAGAACGATTCCCATCTGCTGACATTGGGACACTCGGAGGACACAGGCTACGCAAGGGTAGTACCTGGGCGGGAGGGATTGCTGAGCAGCAGCCTACATGGTTAGAATGACCAGGGAGAGCTACCATAGGATCCTTCACCCCATCTTGGGCCTTAGGAACTCTTAGGGCAACCTGCCCACCCCTCACCAGGCAGGACAGACTCGATCCAGACAGGCCCATGGCCGCGAAGCGTGAAGCCGAAGCTCTTGCTGCCTTTGTAGACTCGGACAGTCCTGGAGGAAAAAAAAGGGGACGGGGTGGGGGTGGGCAGGTCGCATGACCTGCCTGCGGAGAGGGGGCGCCCGAGCACAGGGCATGGAGAGGTCTTGGGTCCCGCCCTCGCGCCCGAGCACAGGGCATGGAGATGTCCCCGGACCCCGCCGACGGG
>NW_007057586.1:134531-137471 GCF_000164805.1 Carlito syrichta | reverse complement strand
GGAGGCGCTCGGGCCGCTCCTCGCTGCGGCTCCGGCGCAGCCGCTGCGCTCCCTGCGCCCGGCGGGCGCGGCACAGCTTGCCGAGCAGGCCCTGCGACACCACTTCGTCGAAGCGCGCCCGGTGCTTCTTGGGGATGAAGATCCTGCCGGCGAGGACGGCAGAGTCGGGCGCGCCCCTGACTGCGCCCGGATCGCGGCGGACTGCGGCCCGACGGCGCCTCCTCGTGCGCGCCGCGCTCGGCTCTCCCGCCCCTTCCCGGTCTTCCCCGCGGTGTCCGGACTTGTACCCCCAACCGCGCCAGGCACGGGTGGCGTCCTGCTCGCGGCCCCTCGGGTATGTCTCACATTACTCTGGCCTCTGCAGGGCCTCCGTCCCCCCAAAGCCAGTCCACGCACCCGTTCCTCCTCCTGCCTCTGCCTTCCGTTTCTGGCGTCTCCTCCACTCCTTCTGCACCCTCCAGGCCAAGCCCAAGCCCAAGCCCAAGACAAGGGTCCTCACCACCCACCTTTGCCCAGCTTGTTTCCAGATGAGTCTCCTGGAGAAAACTGGAGCCCAGGTGTCCAGGGTCCGACTTCCCCCAGACACTCTTCACCCTCCAGTCTTCCTGCATGCTTCTCTGGCCAGACCCACCCACAACTATCAGATATCTACCAGGACCATAGCATCCGCCACCTTCAGTCTCCCCTCTAAGCTCTTGCCAAGGCTGTTGCCCCTGCCTGGTGCAATCTCTTTGCTCCTTTAACTAAACTGAGTTTGCCCTTCCATATCTTATGCAAGCACCCCCGACCCCTTCAAGTCAATCTATATGTATTTAGTGAGGCCCTGCGATCCGTGCCAGTCAGGCACTGGAGTTCAACGATGAAGAGAGTAACTGTGGCTCCTGCTCTCAAAGGAGAAGCAGGGGGGAGGCATGGTCTTTGTGCAGGATCCACACCCTGGAATGATTCCTTGGTGCCCATGGGTCTCCTCTGCCAGCTGGAAGCTCTCTAAGGTCTGGGTCTGTAGCTCTGCTGTGAGCCACAGAGACCAGTCAGGGCTCAGCACATTGGAGGGACTCTCTGAGTAATGGCAGTAGTTGGCATCCTGATGGATTCCCTGGCACATGGTAGAGGATAGTGGGCACAGAGAGGATATGTAACTTTCCAGGGCTACACAGCTGGCCTGTGGCACAGCTGGAATCAGAGCCCAGCCTTCTGAGCCTCAGCACCGTGGCAAGACCTCTGGCGAAGGCCTCTGAAGGTCCAGTTGCTAGTGAGTGCTCCCTGGATGCTTCCCAAGGCTTTCTTAGCTGTTTTGTGTGTGTGGTGTATGTGCCAAAAGCCAGGGACAAGGACAAGATGGGGAGGGAGAGAGGACCAGTGGCCTTGCAGCCAGCTGAAATATATCCCCCTCTGTGCTTGCCCAGTGGCTCCCCCACAGTTCCAACAGACCTTTGTGGGTAGGATTAATGAGTCCAGGTAGGCAGCATAAGTTGCCTGGTGGGAGGGAAGGCGTGTGGATCTTTGGGGAGGAGGATGCACTGGTCCCACCCCCCAGTGAGCTCTGCTCCAGGTCTGGATGGTGCAGGTGACCAAGAGGCCAGAATGAATGGCCTGCCCATCCCCGCCCCCCCCCCAGCAGTGATTCCTTCACATCTTGAGTCTCAGCCTCACTCCCCAGATGGTCATTCAAGGTCTTTGGAGCCTGATATCTCCATCTGCCTGGACTGCATGTTCCCCACACCCTCTCAGACCTCATTCCTCATGCAGGCAAAGGAGGGTTGATAAGCCTGACAAGACTGTCCTCCTCACACTTCAGGCTCCAGCCACAAAGTCTGGAAGCCATCAGCCCCATACACCAAGTCCAGCCTGGGCAGGGGCCAGGTGACCATCACGGCTCCACCTTCCAGCAGCAAGTAAAAAAGACCCTGCTCCCCCACTGCCCAGTGGGGACTAGGCTGTCACCAGCTGCCCAGTTAGAAGAAGGCCGGGTGGCCCTTTCCCTGCTTGGTGTCCTTGGGGCTGAGACAGAGGCCAAGGCTGCCTGGTGAGCCAGACATCCTTCCTGGCTTGTGTGGGTCCTCTATGCAGTTCAGGTGACTCAATCTGCTCTGAATCGACTGACCCAGCAGAATCAGGTGCAGTGTGGCACAGTGACTATTGCCACCAATTGCTACCCCTCTGACTCTGACAGTCCAGCAATAGCTGTCCCAGGACTGCCATGTTCCTGCTATACCTGTGAGTCCACAAGACTCTTTCTGGGGGCCATGCCATGACCTTGCACCCAGGGTCAGTTCTGTTCTCTCTGGCCACGTCTGGTCTAAATCCAACCCCAGGCTCCTACCAGGGACTCCCTTAGGATCCTCTCTCTTCATTCCCTGTCCCGGTCCCGCTTTTCCCAGCTCACCCTTGATCATCAGCGAGCAAACTGGTAGGGAGGGGGCCAAGGGGGCCCCTAGTTCAGTCTAGGGTGCACGGGAGTGGACGGTCTTGCCCTCCAAACTCGGAACCAGACACGCTGGATTCTCACCAGAGCACGGACCCCATCCAGCTTCGGCCCTCTCTCTGTCCGGTTCCCTCAAGCAACCGAGTCGTAGTTAGGAAAGGGGGCTTCTCAGCCCCAGGCCTTCATCCCGACCCAGACTCTTAGGGCCGCGTGCCGGTTCCGAACGCCCAACGCGGATACCTCGCCGCCCTGGTACCCGCCCAGCTCGTTTCCTCCCTCCCCAACCCCCGGCTCCGCCCAGGATCGAGGGTGCCCACCCAACACCAGGAAGCCCCTCCATGCCCCAGCCCCACCCCCTTTCAGGCCCGCCCAGGAGGGCCCGCCGCGCCCAGGGCGCGCGGTTCTCCGAGGCGCGGAGCGCGGTGGGGAAGCTACCGAAAGTGCCGAGAGAAGCCCTGGTCCTTCCCCATCTGGAGCCGGGGACCGCGGCGCCGCGGGTGCCGGAAGGCGGGGGT
>NW_007057586.1:122272-134511 GCF_000164805.1 Carlito syrichta | reverse complement strand
CGCCCCGCCCCCTCTGGGACCCTTTTGCTAGCTAGGGGTGCAGGGGAAACTGGGGGCAATTCGAGGCCGCCACGTGTCCTCCCCAGGATCCCCACCTGCGACCTCTCCGGCCATGGTGCCCCGCCCCCCACCCAGCAGCAAGTCCCCCAAACCCAGCTGCAGCCGAGACTGAACCCGACCGTTCAGGAGAAGCCCGAAGGCATTTTGGGAAGGCTTTCCAGAGGACACGGCTTTGCGCTGAGCCTCCAGGGCTCGGCAGGAGTCAGCCGCGGAAAGAAGACCTCCCTACCTACCCAGGGGCACGCTCTGGTGGGGCTCTGGTGGAGAAGAGGCTGGGGACTGAGGCTTTGAATGTCGTGGTCGGTGGCTGAGCATACATTCTCAGAGCAGTAGGGAGCCATAGAGGGTTAACAGATTCAAGGGGAGGTGGGAGACTCCAGAGGTTTTGGTACATCAGAGGAGGAGTGATGCTGAGAGATGTCTCAGAGAGGGATGTTGGGTTAGGACAAGGGCCCAGATTCTAAAGACACAAAGGAGAAAAAGGGTCTGGGACCTGGTGAATGAGTAGAAGTGAGGAGGGGGCGGCCAGGCTGCAATAACTCCTAGGTGAGTGGAGAGGGGGAGAGTAGGGGTCCTTCTTGAGATGGGCACATCTTGCCCTTCCAGGACAGAAGAGGAAACGGGGTCTAGACTCTTCCCCAAGTGCTGTGGCTGCCTTTCTCTGGAAGTCAGCAGAAGTGGACCCCAAGGAGCCTGCTCTACCTTATCATTCACTGAGTCCTGACGGCCACTGGAGAGGCCAGTATCTGAGGTCTGACTCTGACAGTCCAGCAATAGCTGTCCTAGGACTGCCATGTTCCTGCTATACCTGTGAGGCCACAGGACCCTTTCTGGGGGCCATGCAATGACGTTGCACCCAGGGTCAGTTCTGTTCTCTCTGGCCACGTCAGGTCTAAATCCAATCCCGGACTCCTACCAGGGACTTCCTTAGGATCCTCTCTTTTCATTCCCTGTCCCAAATGAGTTTGAGGAGCTGGCCCAAGGCATCCAGGAAGAAGTTCCTCTGGGTAGGTAGGGAGGTCTTCTTTCATTGGCTGACTCCTGCCGAGCCCTGGCGGCTTGGCGCAAAGCCATGTCCTCTGGAAAGCCTTCCCAAAACGCCTTCAGGTGTCTCCTGAATGGTTGGGTTCAGTCTCGGTTGCAGCTGGGTTTTGGGGACTTGCTACTGGGTGGGGGGTGGGGCACCATGGCCGGACAACCTCAACCAAGGACATCAGCATGAGACCCTCTCCTCAGCAGGAGGCAGCCACCACCCAAACAGGCTCAAACAGCTGAGGCAGGAAGCCCCAGGACTTTCCCTTCAGCCCAGTCAGAGAGCAACATCTCACAGAGACTGGCCTGTGGGTCCCTGCGGTCAGCCACAGAGAGGACCCTGCAGGTCTGACCATCAGTCTCTTGTACTCTGTTTATGCCACACTCCCCAACACATCTCAGCCCCCCATTCCTGGCCCCAGTGAGACCACCACCCTGCCGTGGCCTCCCAGGGCTGCATTTCTTCCAGGCAGCAGAGGGAATACAGAGCAATGCCCACTCATCCTGGGCCCTCCCCACACCATGTCTGCAGCCCTGCCAGGGAGAGAAGCCTCTGACAAGCCTCCCAGTGAGCACAGCTCCCTGACATCTGTAGGGCCACAGCCATACCATCACAAGGGAGTATTTCTGGTTGTTTTGAACCAGCTGCAGTGGCCCAGTATCCAGAACCAGTCACGCCCAAAGACTTTGAAACTGTCCACTGTACTGTGAGCAGAGGAAATGCCTCCATGGAGCAAATGCTCATGCTCAAATCCAGACACACTGCCTCAGGGCCAGGTCCCCACGGGCACAGTGAAGGTCTTGGATGGCATCAGCCACTGATGTATGTGGCCAGGTGACCCAAGGCCACATCGGGTGGCCAACAGGGGTCAGGCAACAGCTGGATTTCTCTAAAGTACCTGCCCCCAGTGAGAGACACTGCCATAGCTTACTCTAGAGGTATAGACATTTGGCACTGTCTGGAGACTATTTGGGGGGGGAGGTCAGAGTCTCACTCTGTTGTCCAGGCTGGAGTGCAGTGGCATGATCATGGCTACTGCAAGCTCAACCTGCTGAGCTCAGGCGATCCTTCTGCCTCAGCCTTTCAAGTAGCTGGGACTATAGCCATGTGCTAACATGCCTGGATAATTTTTTGATCGATCATAGAGACAGGATCTCACCATGTTGCCCAGGCTGGTCTCGAACCCCAGGGCTCAGGCAATCCTCTCACCTCTGACTCCCAAAGTGCTGGAACTACAGGCGTGAGCCACTGTGCCCAGCCTGGAGACATTTTTGTTTGTCACAAAATGACAACTGGGAGGGGAACGTACTACTGGCATCTAATGGTTAGAGGCCAGGGATGCAGCTGGGCATTCCGCAATGGACAACCCCCAACAACAAAGAAATATCAGACCCCAAATGTCAATAGTGTCACACTTGAGAATCCTGCTCTTGGGAAAGAGATTTTCCCTATGAGAAACCAATGCTAACTGAACACATGTTACATGCCTGGCATTTCTGTCTACACAATCTCATCAAATTCTTCCAATAACTTGGTATTATGGTGTCCTTGACACTTGTCACTAGAGCAGGGGAAGGTGAAGGGGGTACAGATAGCCCCTTACACCCCACCCCCAGATTCTCAACAAATCTCTCTTCTTTTTATAGTTGGCAGAGTTCATTTATAGGGTTTCCTGCCAAGAACACTGCTGCCAACATGCAGAAATTACCAACCCCAGTTTAGAGACAAACTGTAGAGACCAGTGAACCTGCTCAGGGTTGCATTGTCAGTGAGTGGACCTGGGGTTCAAGCCAGGTCTGTCACGATTACAAATCCCAGCTTTTAACCCCCTCCCTTGCCCAGATGCTCCTATTTCCTGAAACACTATCAGACCGCAAAGCTGACTCTTTTTTCTTGTTCCCTCCTGGCCACGTCAGACGTCGAAACTGCCTGACCTGTCCTAATTAGAAAGCCATTTTATCACTTCATCAGACTGGAATCCCTTTGGGGACAGACCCAAATTAAACTCTGAGTTGCAGGATGAACTGCTGTTGTCAAGGAAGATGAGACCTTCTGGTTACATCGCAGCCACCGACCTATCTCACCCTTTATGGCAGCATGGAATGTTCTACGCTAATCAGACGTGCTCTTAATTTGCCCTGTCTTACGTGATAGCCACTAGCCATATATGGCTATTGAGTGCTTGAAATGTGGCAAGTGGGACTGAGAAACTGAACTTTATATTTTATTGACTATTAATTAAATTTAATTTTAAATACTCCCAGGTGCTAGGTTACTGGGCTGGGTGGCCCAGCTTCATGGTCTCACTGCTCCTCCCCCCTTCTCCTCAAGTCTTCTGTCTTGGCTGCTGAGACCACTCCTCAGTAAGGCCGCACCTCCCCACCTCCCTGATTTGGGTGGGTTCTAGCCTTTGTGCAGAGCTTTGACACACACACGCGCGCGCACACACAAATATATCTATTTCTTCACCTATCACCCTTTGGCTCTCTCATTTACCTCTCATAAACCTTTTCTCTATGCAGGGTCCCAGGGCCAGAGCAGTGGCTCTCAATGACCCCACCCTCCCCCTACCCACAGGCACTGGGTGATTCACAGCTGGGCACTGTTGGGTACCATGGGCCAGTGCAGCACTGCCCTCACTCTCTGTGGCTAGATGCATGGCCCTGATGAACTCTCTTTGGGGACTGTCCTCCCACCTCTACAGGACACACTTCCAGACTCCACCAGTCACAGAACCACAGCACTGACATGTGCTGCCTCTTCCCAGGAGCCCACCCTGATTGCTCTACTGCTGAGATAGACTCAACTGGCACTCAGCCCCAGGAATCACAGCTGTGTCTGTGGCTCCCCCATGCCTCCTCTAAGCTCTCTCCAGAAGGTGCCCAGCACACGCTGGGACCCCTGGTGACCGGCCAGCCCTGAGGAGGGGCGGTTGGGAAAGTGAGGGTTTTAGGGAGGTAGGGGTGGCTGGAACCCTGCTGCCGGGGTAACCTTCTGCCTCCAGAGCCCAGCTGGGCGCCGCCCCCTCCCCCAGCAGCCTCCCCAATTTTCCCGTCGCACTTGACACGCGCTCACAACAGAGGCTGCTGTCTCACCCCCCCCCAGCAGCGCCCCGGGGAGGCTGCGGGGACCGGGCATCCCCAGGTGTCCAGGATCCCCGCTTCCCGGGCGCCCTCTCCCCCGCCCGCCCTGGCCGGGCTGCGGGCGGCTTGGGAAGGGACCGCGGCCGGGAAGGGCGGACGTGGGGACTGTCCCGGGGGGCAGGCGGGCTGGCCCGGCAGAGGCGGCGGGGGCAGGCGCTGGCGGCACCGAGGGGGGACGAGGGCACCGAGAGGGCCTCCAGGCGAGTCCGGCTGCCAGCAGCCCGGAGACGAGCGCGCCTACTTCCCGGGGGACGATCGGGCCGCCTGCGCCCCCCTGGCCCAGCCCCGGCGGGGAGGGGGCTGCCCATCGATCCCGTCCCTTGGAAGCCCTCAGAGGCCGCGCATCCTCTCCGCGGCAAATTCGGCTCCAGAAATAACTTTTTTTCCCCCCTCTCTCTGTCTCCGGGTTTTCCCAGCCAGGGTCTCACCCCTTACTCACCCCAGGCAGCTCATGGTGGCCTCTTTCGGTGGTCTCCTGCGCTCCGCAGCAGAGCCGAGACGCTGCACCCGGGCTGGGGGGAGGGGGGCAGGGAGGGTGGCCAGCCCAGTCCCTGACATTGGCCAGGCCCAGAGGGAGGGGCAGGCTGCGGGGTGAATGGCAGCCAGGGAAGGGGGTGGGCTGAGCCCGGGCAGGGGAAGGGGAGGGACGGGAGAGTAGTTGCAGGCCCAGGATGCTGGGTGGGGAGGAAAAGGCCCCTTGGACTGGGTAGGATGTGGGACCAGGACACAGCTGGGCAGGCAGGGAGGCGTCCAGGCATGAGGATGGGGCTGAGAGAGTCCTGGGTAACTCCAGGTGAGGACCCACTAGAAAATTTTTTTTTTCTCCTCACAAACTTAGAGGGTGAGTTCAAAGCACAGCTGGAGCGTGGAAAATGCACGGCTGACCTGGCTTAAATTCCTGTGACTGCCACTAATTTGCTGGGTGGCTTTGAGCCAGTCTCTTAACCTCTCTGGGCCTCAGTTTGTCTCTGTGAAATGGGTTAATAACAGCTCTGGGGGGATTCAGTGAAAGAGTGTTCCTCCAGGGCCTGGTGAGGTCTGTGGACACTCAACATCATCAAAAGGCATCAAAGGACAGAGAGCACACTTTGTTTGCAGAGTGGGTGGTGTAGGGACCCACATGGTGCCATCCTAGGCTTCTTGCATTCATGTTGTGCCATTACTCTGTCTTGGTAAAGAGTTGGGAGTATTTAGCGTTCTGTTGGAGAGTTCTACGATCTGGAATTTGGGACTGTATGGGGCAGGCTATGACTTTAGATCAGGAGGTGGGTCCTCTCAGAGGCCTGTCCCAGGCCAGCTGTTAGCAGTTCCTTCCTCATCACTCAAGGTGATGCCCTGGCATCTGGCAGTTGCTTTCCCAGGGTGGCCCTTCAGGGTCACTGGCCCACTTATGTTCTGGGACCGTGGGCATATTGGGGTTCAGTTCATTTCAGGCCACCATCTCTGACCATTTCTGTTTGGGGTGGGGGGAGGGGACAACCCTGAGTGAGACCCACCCTGCCTGCTCTTCCTGTCTCCAGTACCTGAGGTTGTCTAGGAGTGGCCTGCAGGCCTCACGGGGCAGTGCCAGGGTGAGCGCCCACACCAGGTCATCCACCCTCTGCTCGGCTGCAAACTGCTTCAGCGCGGCAAACACCTGCTCCTTGGCAGTTGGCTGGTCCCCCAAGATTTCATCCACCTGCGAGGAGGGGTCTGGTGAACAGCCAAAAGGGATCCAGGGTCGAACCCTGGATAATTGATTCCCTCCCCACCTTCCTTCCTTCATCAATTTACCTCCACGACTTAGCTGACATGGGAGCATCTGAGCTCTTCTGCCCATATCATGCCATTTCAAACCTCACAGTCACCCTACAAAGTGGGCACGATTGCATGATTAGCATCTTCATTTTATATCTAAGGAAACTGAGGCTGATGGAGGTGATGGGAGTCATGGGGCCAAAGTGATGGGGTTGGGATTCAAACCCAGAGACAGCCATTCTAATGAATGTTGTGAGGATCAGTACGGTAAGGACTTCATACAAAAGCTTAAAACTGTGCCAGGCACTCAATAATTGCTAGTTACTATTATTATAATACTATTCTCCCTTCCACACTGTTTACTGAGAGATCCCACAGAGAACATTCTGGCTCCACACAAAAGTCCTAGAAAGCAAGCCTAGCCCTGAATTCTGACTCCCTCAATCCTCCCTCGAAACTTTTGTTTCTTTGTCTTTGTGCACAAACCAGCTAATACTAATCAAGGCACATCTATACAAAGGCGTCTGTGTGGCCATTGGAAATAAGCACACCGTTTCTGGAAGGCAGCGTAAGTGTGTCTAAAGCCCATCCTTTTAACAAATGATCTCAGATCCAGGAATGGACCCTAGACATGTCCTGACAAGACAATAGAAATGCAGTGATATGAGTGAGAAGGCTCACCTCTGTGTTACGTATGACAATGAGACAGTGGAAGAAGTGAAGTATAAATATCTGACAATGTGTTACCGCAGTACATCCATGCGGGGGACATTTGCAGTTTCTTGGCTAGTCAGCCCCAAAGGGAGGAAATCCCAGAATAGGCGGAAGGCAAGAACCTTGTGGTTATGTTGTAGCCTTGGCTAATCAGAGGTTTCTTGTCCAAGACTTTGGCTCTTGAAGGAATGATGCAGAAATGCTGAGGACAGCAAAGGTTGTTCAGGGCAGTGACAGAGCCCCACAGTACACCTTGAGCAGACTCTTCCTGAAGGGTGTTCAGGACAGCTGTGCTCCTGGTTGCCAGTTCTTTCTGGGTTCTAAGCCTGTGTCTGTAGTGTTGGTTCTGTGAACTATCCCTCTCACAAATTCCTTTCCTGCCCGAGTTAGCAGAGTCAACTCCTATTGTTCTGTAGGCAAGTACATGCCATACTATGTACTATTGTGTATCACTGATTCTAGGGTGAGCCTTTTTTTGGTATTGTAATATCTCTGGAATCAGGATGTGTCTTATTGTTAATTAGTGTTCCTGTGCATGTGTGAATTTGGTCATAGGTATTCATAATTACTTGCACGAAGTCATGTGCATTGCTGACACTAAATATGTCTAAAAATCCTCTTTCAGTAACTACTCAATTAGGCTGGGTGCAGGGGCTCATGCTTGCAATCCCAGCACTTTGGGAGACCAAGGCGGGAGGATCACTTGAGGCCAGGAGTTTGAGACAAGCGTGGGCAACACAGTGAGACCCTGTCTCTACAGAAAATTAAAAAGATATAAAAATGAATAAAAAATTTAAAAACCCTACTCAATTAAGTAATAAGATGAGAAAGGCTGGGTGCGGTGGCTCATGCCTATAATCCTAACATTTTGGGTAGCCAAGGAGGGAGGATCATTTGAGCCCAGAAGGTCAAGACCAGCCTAGGCAACATAACAAGATCTTGCCTCTACCAAAAAAAGAAAGAAAGAAAGAAAGAAAGAAAGAAAGAAAGAAAGAAAGAAAGAAAGAAAGAAAGAAAATTAGCCAAGTGTTGTGGCACAGCTGTAGTCTCAGCTACTTGAGGCTGCGGTGAGCTGTGATTGTGCCTCTGCAGTCTGGATGATAGAATAAGATCCTGACTTAAAAAATAAAAAAGATGATAAGAAAGTATGTGTCATGAGCTAATTGGCAGGACTTTTTGTTTCTTACTGGTAAAGAAAACAACAGTGCATCTTCAGTTATGGTGTCTTTGAGGAGAATTCTACTGTCGATTTTCATTTAACCATGAAATGAACTGTCAGGTCCCAACTGTCCGTCTACCTCCAAACTTCTCGACACACCCCACACTTTTCCCTTTCACCCTCTAAGCTCAGAGGATGAAGAGCCCTTCCTGGTCAAGCCCAACCGACCAGGCCACAGACTCCTCCACCCCAGCTCTCCATCTTCTTCCTCCATTCCTGCCACCTACTTGTCATTCAACTCAAACATCACCTCCTCAAGGAACTGTTTCTGACCACCCTGTCAAAGTGGCCCCCAGCACTCTCTCACCTCAATCTGCTTTTTTTTTTTTTTTGAGTTAGAGTCTCACTCTGTTGCCCAGGCTGGAGTGCAGTGGCACGCTCACAGTAACCCCAGCGTCGACCTGCTGGGCTCAGGCGATCCTTTTCACCTCAGTCTTCCACGTAGCCAGAACTACAGGCATGTGCTACTACACTCGGCTAATTGTTTGATATATTGTAGAAATGAGATCTCACCAAGTTGCCCAGGCTGGTCTTGAGCCCCTGGGTTCAGGCAGTCCTTTCACCTCGGCCTCCCAAAGTGCTGAGATTACAGATTTGAGCCACCGCCCCCCGCCCCCATCCTGTTTATGTCTCCATTTCATTTATCATACTCTGAAATAGCTCATTCATTGATGTGTCCACTTGCTTATGTTCTCTTTTCCCACCACAACGCCAGTTGGACGAGATCAAGCTCCTTATCTGTCTTGAGCATAGCTATTTTCCCCCGTCCTGCACATGATAGGTCCATAATCAATGAGAGCTAAATGCCTGGTTTTCAGCATCTCTACTGCCTCCTTCTTTGCAGGAGGACATAGACATGTTCAAGTCTCTCTACGCTATAAATAAATACAGTCCTCCTTTATTCCTTAAGCTGATCATTCTCTTTCTAGCCTGGAGCTGTCTACGCTTGGTATTTCCACACCACTGCCCTTAACCACTGCAGTCTGCTCCCCTGCCCCCACTTTTAGACCCTCCATGATGCTGCTCTGGCCAAGAACCCCAGATGGTGACTCCCAGATCTTGAACTTCAGCCCAAACCTCACGCTTGAACTTTAGAACTGTCCATCCAATGCTTCCTAATTGATTCCACAAGGGGAGTAAGGGAAGCTTTCCAGAGAGGTGACACTAGAGAAGATGAGGGGATAGCAGGGGTGGAGGGGGAGAGAGGAGCTTTGAAGACTTCCAGTCAGATGGCACATTCTGTGCATGTCTGAGACCCAGTGTGCACATGCACACACTCACGCACACACATACTCACACACACATCCCACTAGTCTGAGTATCTGTTCATCTCCCCTACCAGACATGACGGCCTGGGGTCTCATTCCTGTCCAACTCCAAGCACAGGGACTGGCACAGGGTAGACTCTCAGTGAATGTTGGTGAAACTGAACCAAAGGGTGGCCTTGTATTGCATTGCATGCAGGCCCCCAGCTGACCTCTGATTCCCTCCTGGAGAGGAGGGCAGGATGCAGTACCAGGCACCCCTGCCTCATGCACTCGCCGGGCCGAGGAGAGTTGATGGTTTGGAAATCAAAGTCAGCGGCAGCCTCGATTCAAAGGGGAACATGGCTAGCTGCAAAGATATTTTATGTAAGAAAGAGGAAAAAATAGTTCCTCCCTCCTGGGGCCTGTGCCACAGTGTGGTTTCGGTGTCAGTTATTACCCAGATGTTCTCAACCTACATCTAAGCATGAGGCACCATCACGGGACATTAATGGATTTCCTATTAAATATCAGCTACTTCAAGGAGGAAAAACTGGGGCAGGCAGAGTGTGGGCGAGAAATCGAGGGCTGGTTATTGAAAACCAGGCTCCACAGAGGCCCTTCATCTTCTTGAGGCAGTCATTTTTAGGGATTAGCCCTGCTTCTGGCCAAGTCTGCTTATCCAGTCTGTCATGCTGGGGGCTCTGAACATACCCCATTCCAACTCTGCAGGGATCAGCTGGAGTCTGGGACAGGCCTTTGACTCCATGGCAGGCCATCTGGCCTTGCAGCAGACATTATTATCTGGTTCTTCCTTCTTTTCTGAGCACACAGAAGACTACATTTCCCAACATGCTTAGGGAACTGCGGTGTGACCAGTTCCGGCCAATGAACATTGACTGCAGGGGGTATCAAAAGAACAGATGTACAATTTTCCATGCTGTCTCCCTTTTCCATGGAGCTTCATGTTGAGATGGAAGAGTCTGGGATGCTGAAACCTCATGTGGACATCAGCCACCTTGGAACTTTGCCTGAACCCCTAGATGACTTCGTGTGGGTGAAAAGGAGACGTCTGTAGTGCAAAGACACTAAGCTATTGATTTTGTTTGTTATAGCAGCAGAGCCTATTCTGGATACAGGAAGAAAAACATCCTTTGAGGAGCTGGATATAGCAATGGAGGAAAGCCAGACCTGAGTCCTGTGTGTGTGTGTGTGAGTGAGTGGGTATACGAGGCCACAGAAGCTGATCTGGTCAGGGTCATAGGACAGGAAGGCCTAGACAAGGGGTCATGCCAGGGTATGTGATGAGAGGGGGTCATCTCCGAAGGAGTGAGGACTGGACCAAGCTTGGGTGAAGGAGGCTGGAAGTAGGTGGGAATCTGATACTTGGGCAGTGGGCTGGGTGCCATTTCTACAATAGTCACAACGTAACAGAGCTTCCAGGTCCCCTGGCCTTCCAAACCCCATGGCCAAGCCTTACCAAGGGCAGGATTGAGCAGTGTCTTCCATGAGAAAATGTCTGTGAACACAAGTGTCTGAGTCCTCAAGCAAATACTAAGTTTCCAGGCTCAGCATCCACAGGGTGTCCAAGCCCCAGGCCAGGGGTGGAGTGTCTGGGCTCCAGACTGTTTCTTGCTTACACATAGGCTCATTTTTTGTTCCACTCGTCACAGCCAAATTAGGGCCTTGGGACCACATCTGAAAGCCCTGGCATGTGAGGGTGGATGGCCTGAGTTAGCTGCTGTACTGATACTTTGCCAGTGACCTGGGGTAGATATGACCATACTGGGTCACCTCTTCCTCCATAACTGTGTCCCATCTCAGGTTTCTTGGGATTGCCTGGGTTTGTCTGGTGAATGACAGATAATCAGAGATTGCTTGGGATTCTGTCCTGAAGCCACTCCATCCTCTATCTTTCCCCAGGTCTCTGAGTTGTGCCTCCATTTCTCCCTGTAACTACCATTTGCTTATTGCAGGTAACTCAGGCATTGGGCTCCTCTCGTGGCTGGAGACCTTGGTCATTCCTGGCTCCTGACCATTAGTCTTTAGGGTGACCCTCACTTTCCACCTTCAGAGCCCGGTTTGTGCCAAATTCTGACAGGAAATGTCTTTGTAAGGTTGGAGGATCCAAACTAGGGCCCCCTGTGGCAACTAGCTAGCCAGACTGCTGTGCAAGCCTAGGCCCAAACCTGGTTTTGTGGGAGCTTGAAAATGGTATGGTTCTTTTACACTTGATCAGAGCTGGAAGGCCAAGAAGCAATAGATGTGGCTGTTTTTATTATTCATGTATTTACTTATTTATTTTAGAGATGAGATATTGCTCTGTTGCCCAACCTGGAGTGCAGTGGCTATTCACAGGCACAATCATGGTTCACTGCAGCCTTGAACTCCTGGGTTCTTCTACCTCAGCCTCCAGAATAGCTGGGATCATAGGCATGAGCCCAGGGAGACTGAGGTGGGAGGATCCTTGAGGCTAGGAGGCCCACCCAGGCAGCATTGTAAGACCCAGTCTCTCTCTCTCTCTCTCTCTCTCACACACACACACACATATTTTAAATAGCACCATCTTAGTAATATAGGCAATAGAAAGAAGGATCCACTGCTACACACAACATGGATGAAAGTTACAGACATAACATTGGGCAAAAGAAGCTTGGCATTGAAGAGCACACGCTGAATAATACAATTATACTCATATGATGTTCACAAACAGGCAAAATCATCTATAGTGATGGAAGTCAGAGTTCCAGTTAATTCTTGATGGGGAAGACAGGAAAGGAAAGAGGCAGTGGGAAGCTCTAGTGTCAAGGAATTACTCTATAGTCTACATTCTATTATCATCTATATTCTATTATTTCACATCTTGGTCGGGGGTGGTTACGAGGGCGTATGAATATGTCAAATGTGATTTGTACACTTAATGCACTTTACTGTATACTGATAGTACCCAATAAAAAAAGAAAACCAAGTGAACAAAAATTATAAAATAAGATGCAGAATCTTGAAGCTTGAGCATCATTATATTTCTGGTAAACCTGCCCCTGGAAGTTCTTTCAACTACAGCCGCGGGAGCGCAGCGCCCCGCCCCC
>NW_007057586.1:120093-121973 GCF_000164805.1 Carlito syrichta | reverse complement strand
CTCAGGCCGCCCACGGCCAGGCCCTCCACCTCCAGGATCTGGTCCCCAGGTCGCAACCCCCCGGCGTGAGCGCTGCTCCCCTCGGCCACCTCCAGGACGAAGCAGGGGCCGGAGCCTCCCAGCCGGAAGCCGAAGTCCTCAGGCCAGCCCTGGTTGGTGGTCGGCATGGCAGTGGCGACTGCCTGGCTGGAGCGGGAGAGACGCATAGGGATTCCCTGCGGCCTTGTCCGTGACCCTGCAGCTTCTCAAAGGCCCAGGGCATGTGCCAGTGGAGACCTCAGCTTCTCACTGTCTCGCCTCCTCTCTTTCTCTTTCCCTCTTTCTCTCTCTCTCCCTTCAGCTGCTGGTTTGGGCCTGAGTGTTTTCCGTCTATCTGTCTGTCTCCAAACAGCAAGAGGAATTATGGCTGAGAACATGGAGCCCCAAGGGACAGGTTTAAAGGGGGCAGGTCAGAAGAGCAGTCGGGCACCTGCTGGAAACAGACCAGGTTTCGGACCTCACAGAGGCACCCCGGGGGTTAGAGGGACGGGATTAGGGCCTGCGGTATCCAGGGAGAGAGAAGGGAAGGGCTGGGCCGTTCCCTCAGTGGCCCAGGAGATGCCAAGGGCCAGGGTGGGGGCACTCGTTTCCCTACGTTGTTGTTAGCTCTGGACTTTGTAATTTTAAAATGAAATTTTGAGGGGAATGTCAAAACGAGTGGCCCCTCCTTAAAGTCTTCATTGGAGTGCCTTGGCTTTTTAAGCAACGAGGCTGCACCTTTTTCCATGAGTCTTGTTTACTGTCTGACTTACTTGGTAGACTCTGGGTTTCATAGCCTTCTCTTTCCTCACTTCCTCCCACCCTAATCTCTCTTCTTACGCCTTCTCCATCAGCCCAAATCCACTTTCAGGGTTCTGCATGAATCACAAACTGCCTGAAGCCCATCACCTGAGACCCAGGAGGTGGAGTGTCTGCACCTTGAGTCAGAAGGTCCTAAGCCAAGGTCACTCAGCTGGGGAGTGGCAGAGATACGTTCTGCTCTCGCCCCCCACAGTGCTTCCCCACCTATCTCCAGCAAAGCCCTTGAGCCTCTGTCTAGAGGGTTCCAGGAGGTCTTGAGAATGCCCTCTCAGGCCTGCCCTCACTTGTGGGGTGGGCTGACTACTGAGCATGCCCTCTGTGTCTCCCATGCTCTCATGTTCTGGGGGAATAAACAATTATGTGCAGGCCCTGGTGGCAGGGATGGGCATTGACCTGTTGTGACGAATCATTAAATCCCAGCCTGGTGTCCCAAGGAGGGCTTTTCAGAGTTGGTATGTAGGACTTGGAAGAGATAAGTTTTTCTCTGGGCTCATTAGCTGTAAGAATATTGTGAGTCTGGGATCAGTTCTTATGATATCATCTGAACTCCTGGATCCAGCTATGCCTGAAATTCACCCAACTTCCATTTGATAAAAGGACTTCTCAGTGACATAGGTTCATGAATTCCTCTTTTTGGGGTGGGGGTGAAGTCTCTCACTCTGTTGCCCAGGCTGGAGTGCAGTGGCACCCTTACAGCTACCACAGCCTTGACCTCCTGGGCTCAGGCGATCCTTCCACCTCAGCCTTCCAAGTATCTGGAACTATAAGCACATGCCACCACACCCAGCCAGTTTTTAAATTTCATTGTAGAGACGAGGTCTCTCCAAGTTGCTCAAGCTGGTCCCAAACCCCTGGGCTCAGCCAGTCCTCTTACCTTGGCTTCCCAAAGTGCTGGGAATACAGGTATGAACCTGTATCACACCTGCCCTCTCTCTCTGTCTCTCTTTCTTTATTTTTTTAAAATTAAAAAAAATTTTTTAAATTTTTATTTATTTATTTATTTATTTTTTGAGTTGGAGTTTCACTCTGTCACCCAGACT
>NW_007057586.1:107560-120073 GCF_000164805.1 Carlito syrichta | reverse complement strand
AACCCGCGGGCTCAGGCAATCCACTCACCTCAGCCTCCCAAGGCGTGGGATTACAGGCTGAGCCACCTAGCCCGGCTTTTCTCTCTCTTTTTAAGTCTGTTTAGACCTGGGTTTCTGTATAAGATACTGAGTACTAGAAACTTCTAAGTAAAGAGGAAATGACAGAGGGTCTCATTTGGAAGTACTATGTCCTTTCCTAATAAGAGAAGATTCAACTTTTGAGTTGTAAGACTCCCCTTGACTTCCTTGGGGGCTGTTGGACAGACTCAGGGGAAGAGGTCCTCCCAAAGAAGCTGATTGTGTAGGCCGATAAGGGGGACTAGGAACCAGCCCCCAGTTAGGAGGTGAGGATGGACTGTTCTGGATGGAACAGTCCATGTGTGTTTCTGTTTGTCTGTTTAGGACAGGGATTCCTTACAGGAGTCTGTGGAGGGCCTCTGACATTGTAACAGTGTGTGATGTGAAGGCTTATTGTTCTGGTCGGTGTCTGAGGCTTCCTGAGCCTGGCTCAGAGGAGGGCTTGTCTGAGGGCTGGTTTTCAAAGACCCTGGTCTCGCATGCCCTCAACCCAGATGCGTGGAGACCTACTCACGAGAGTCCTCCTCCCATTGGTTTCTCCTCCCAAGAACCAGCCTCTCCCAGGAACCCTGGGAAGCACTTCAGAGAAGCTAGGAAAATGGAGGAGGGACAGAGGCCCATGGACGAAATGTCCTTGAATGACACCCAGTGAGAAACAGTCACCTGGCCACTAGGGGGCCTGATGTGAGAACGTCTCATACTGGGTGGGGTGGAGGCTGTTACACCCTGGGACTGGCAGCATCCGGTCCAAACCCACCTCAGGGGCCCTCGTCCTTGTCTGCCAGGCTGTGGTTCTGGTCCTGGGCTTGGAACCTAAAGGATACTTCCTCTGTCACTTGGTGGCAAAGCACTAGGCTTCCATAGTCCCCGTGTCCAGGCGGAGTGGGAGCATCACCAACCACATCACGAAGGGGCCTGAAGCCAATTCTTGCCTCATTAGATAGGCAGCCAGCTCCCCCACCATCAAAGAGGGGCTAGCTGGAAACTGAATTTGCCATGTGTATCTGTTGTGACCAGCACACTTATATCGGGTGCCAGTGATAGTCATCAGAGACCAGAGCAACCCAGAGTGGGGGAACCACAGGGTCAAAAAGACTGCCAGCACTCAAGCCCCTGAGGGCTTTTGAAGCATGTCAAGCCCTCTAGTGTGTCCCCAGTTCTGCAGACTGACCCAGGTCTTCTATCCCACCCACCAGACCCCCAGCCTGGGCCACTGTCTCTTCCCTCCCCTTCCCCTGGGAGCAGGGATCCAGGCTCCTGATAGGGCTGACTGGCCTATCTCAGAGCAAGAGAAAGAGGCATCCTGGGGTCCCCCATCCCAGATCATTGGGTGTTGTACCACCTTCCCAAGTTCACTTACCTTTCTCAATGTTGAACGAGGTAGCCACGAAGGACAGAGCACAGTGCTCGCAGAATGCCCAGGGATGTTCGCTTGTCGCTGGCCCTCTGCTACTCAGGGCCTTGGCATCAGTTACTGAAGCGCCTGAGGTGACAGCTGGAGTTTCTAAGGCAAAGTGATCCTCTGAGTAACCTGAGAAGGCCTCAGTTACCAGCAGGATGGCTGGACAGCTTGGCCAGGACCCAGGCTGACTGGCCCCCACTGGCTCGGTCCTGGGGGGCAAGCAAAGGTCCTCAGGCAGAAGCGAAGACTGGCCAGGGCTGGGACCATTCACGAGGTCCCAGAGCTGAGCAGGTGGGTCAGGAGGATTCAATGGGGTCATTTTGGAGTGGGGGTGTGTCACTTGGCTCAGTGGGACCAGTGATGGTGGAGGGGACTGTGAGCCAGTCCCCACAAAGAGCAACACAATGGGAACCCCACGGGCTAGGCTTATTGGCAGGAGAAGGAGAGAGCCAGGGCAGAACAAATTATTTGACTGGGGGAAAAGTGATTTTAGAAATGAATCCATAAAACTAAAAGCAAAAGGAACTGCACATATCACTGTACTCTACTCAGTAAAGTTTTCCATAGGATACAGGTTAACAATTCTGAAATCACACTATCCATGCATGCCAGAATTGAGCAGTTAAGTAAGTGGATAGTAGAAGCCAGGTTTCTCCCTCCTGAGTGGGAGGTTATAGATGAGCAACTGTGAGACAGCTAGAATGATCCATGTGGTACTGGGTTAGAGTTGGGCGCGTCAGTATGAACTCATGTTTAGATTAATATAGATACAGATGGATACATAGAAAAATCTTTACAGTTTTATGTCTATGTATGCACACATGTCTGCTGGCTCTGTCAGCCGAAAGGGTGTAAGCAAAGATACCCCGGTACCCAGGTCTTGATTTTTAGACTCATTTTCTAATAAAAGGAGCCCAGGCTCCTTGGAGAAATGCCTGATTCTAGGTCTGGGACTGGGAATATACAAAATGAGCCTGGAGCATCATCTAGTGCCAGAAAGTAAAGAAGTGCTAAACACAAGCACACAGTGATGGGACTTATCAAAGGGACACAGGAACCAACTGAAAGTGCCCCCATTGGCCAAAGCTGGAGCAATTTGAGAAACAAAATAAATGATTTTGAATGATAACCCCAAATACAAAATAAGTGCCTATGAATTTATATGATATAAATAGATACTTGATTAAATAAATACATGAAAGGAAGAGACAAATCTCCCCTATTTATGGATTCTAAATAACGTACGTACCTACTTCCCATGGAGGAGGTGAAGCATAGCTTTGCACACTTAAGTGTGGGCTGCACAGAGTGACTTTCTTCCAAAGAGTCCAGTAGAAAGGGGTGGAAATAGAGGAAGAGTATCGTCATAGCAGAGAAACCTGACAAACATTCTCTCATCAGCTGATCAAGGGCAACATCAACAGTGACAAATTATGTGGGTAGTATGTAGCCTTGACTTGATGTGATGGGAATGATATTTTTCCTCCTCTCCCCCAAACCCATAACCAGTCTAACTATGAGAAAAATAGTAGAGAATCTCAGTTGAGGGACATTTTATAAAATATATGACTCTTTAAAACCATCAATAATATCAAGGCTGAGCGTGGTGACTCGCGCCTGAAATACCAGTGCTTTAGGAGGCTGAGGCAGGAGGATCACTTGAGCCCAGGAGTTCCGGGCTGCAGTGAACTATTAATGTGATCATGCCACTGCACTTCAGCCTGGGCAATGGAGTAAGACCCTGACTCAAAAAAAAAAAAATCATCAAAATCAAGGAAAGTATGAGAAACTGTCACAGATTGAAAGAGCCTAAAGAGACAAGATAACTAAATGCAATATGGTCTGCTGCATGGGATTCTGTAACAGAAAGAGAGGTTTAGGGAAAATTAGCTGATACTAATGGATCAATTTTGATTCAGTAGTTGGGACAAATGTACCATAATAAAGTAAGATAACAATAGAACAAATTGGCTATGGGGTATATGAGAAGTTCGTACTATTTTACAACTTTTCTATAAATCTACCATTAGGCCAGGTGCTGTGGCTCACACCTGTAATCCCAGCACTTTGGGAGGCCAAGGCTGGAAGAGTGCTTGGGCCCGGGAGTTCAAGACCAGCCTGGGCAACACAGCAAGACCACGTCTCCACAAAATAAACAAACAAACAAACAATCAATTAATAATTGCATAAATCTACAATTATACTAAAATTAAAAATTTATTTTAAAATCTTTTCAGGGCATGGGGAGGGGGACCATATAGACCAGTAGCTATTCCTAATGATCACCATGATTGAATGGGATGCTTTCCAGAATTTGCTTTACCCAGATGCGAGTGTGTGTGTGTGTGTGTGTGTGTGAGAGAGAGAGAGAGAGAGAGAGAAAGAGAGAGAGAGAGAGGTGTCTATATGTGTTTTCTCATCTAGTATATGTTGCAAACTCTCTGCTGGGGAGCTTAAGGTATATCCTCACTGAAAAAGTTACAGTGAGTGAACAAGAGTGTTTCTGAGCCTGATGGAAAAGTGTCTGGTGTTGTAACAGAATACACCTTAGATCACAGCTCCCCGTGCTTAACGGCCTGCTTAATTGTGCTGCATGGTGATTAGACATAGACAGCAGCAGTCACGTGGATGACTTGGCATGCTCTTTTGTCTCCTTGCATTAACAAACTGATGCCTCTCAGGATGGTAAAAAAAAAAGGAGTTACTTGACACTGCTGATGGGTATATAAGATGGTACAACCGTTATGGAAAACCGTTTGGCAGTTTCTTCAAAAGTTACGACCCACTTGTCTTAGTCCATTTGGGTGCTGTAACAAAAATGCTGGGCAATTTATAAATAATAGAAAACGATTGCTCACAGTTCTGGTGGCTGAGAAGCTTAGGATGGATCAAGGTACCAGCAGATTCAGTGTCTGGTGAGGGCCCCTTCCTCATGCATGGCAACTTTTATGTGTCCACACATGGCAAAAGGAACAAGCAGCCTCCCTCAGGGGTGCTAATCCCACTCATGAGAGCAGAGCCTCTGTGACTCAATCATCTCCAAGGCCCCACCTCCTAGTATTATCACATTGGGAGTTACATTTCAACATATGAATTTTGAGGATCACAGCACTACCCCTTCCACTTGTTCTAGCTCAGGCTGCCATAACAAAATACTGTAGGCCAGGTGACTTGAACAGCAGATATTTATTTGCTCAGTCTTGGAGGCTGGAGGGCCATGATCAAGGTACCCACCAAATAGGTTCCTGGTAAGGGCTCACTTCTTGGTTTGCAGACTGCCACCTTCTCATTGTGTCCTCAACAGTCTCTTCTTTGTGTGCCCTTGAAAGAGAATAAGTGAACTTTTAGGTGTCACTTTTTTTTTGAGTCAGGGTCTCACTCTGTCGCTCAGGATGGAGTGGAGTAGCATGATTGCGGCTGCCACAGCCTCGACCTGCTGGGCTCAGGCGATCCTTCTGCCTCAGCCTTCCAAGTAACTGAGACTACTGGTATGTGCCACCATGCCTGGCTAATTTTTTTTTAAATTGTAGAGACGAGATCTTGCCAGTTGCCCAGGCTGGTGTCACTTCTGATAAGGACACATCCTATCAGATCAGAGTCACACCTCGGTTATGACTTCAGTTAACCTTAATCACTTCCTTAGAGGCCCCATCTCCAAATATAGAATTATAGCACACCCAGCTGGAGTCTGTTGGAGCATTGCTTGGTGTATAGGGACCCGGGCCCCTCATTCTGGTGTCAGATGTCTGTACTGAGTGTTGTCTTGGGTGTGAGAGCAGGTGAAACCTTTTGGGTTGTCCAATCTCTTACATCCGTCTTTCAGCCCTCAGGAAGACGCTGTGTCCAAAGCTCTTTCTATCGCCTACAGAAGACAGCACCTTGCTGCATTCCCAGCCTGACAACCTTCCATACATGTTCCACCTTCTTGCAAGCAGGTGGAGGGAGGGAAGCCGGGTCCAGGCCAGTGAAGTTTACTAAGGATGTCTGTAGGTATGGAAAACCCTTTGACACCCTTGGTGCCGCTGAGACTCCTCTCTTCATTTTATACCCCAGATTCAAACATCAGCAGGTCCTATGGACTCTACCTCCTACTTTCAGATTAAAACCAGAACTCACCCAGCTTGTCTCCTTTTCCAGGGTCGCAGCCCTGGTCCAAGCTGCCGGCATCCCTCTCCTGAATTGGATCCACCGCTTCCTCGCAGGTTGTCCCTTGCCCCTAGTGGTCTGTTGTCAACACAGCAGCCAGGAGGAGCAGTTTGAAGGAAAGACAGATCTGTGGCCACCACTTAAGTCCTTTCGTGATCTGTGAGATTGATCAGGTGCTGCACCTCTCTCGCTTTCCCCCCTTCCTTGCTCATTCCTTGCACAGGTCAGGCATATTTCCACCTCAGGGCATTTGCACTAGCTCTTCCCTCTGCCCAGACCATTTCCCCCTGCATGTCTGCATGTCTCCTCCCTTCCCCTCTCACAGTCTCTGTTTAGATGTTGCCTGATCTGTGTGTCTCCTTCTAGCCCTCCTCTGCTCCATTCCTCTTCTTTCTTCTCCTTCTCCTCCTCCTTGTCCTCCTTCCTTCTTTTTGAGCCAGGGCCTCACTCTGTTGCCCAAGCTGGAGTGCAGTGGCACAATCATGGCTCATTGCAGCCTTGACATCATAAGGCTTCCACCTCAGCTTCCCAAGTAGCTGAGATGACAAGTGCACACCACCACACCTGGCTAATTTATATATTATATATATTTTTTGTAGAGAGGCAGTCTCACTATGTTGCCTGGGCTGGTCTCAAACTCCTGGGCTCAAGCAATCCTCCTGCCTCAGCCTCCCAAAGTTCTGGGATCACAGGTGTGAGCTTCTGCACTTGGCCTTTCCCTTGTTTTCAGTTTTTTCATAGTACTTACCACCTGACGTACCAAGTATCCTACTGACTCATCCTGTTTATTTTTTTAATCTTAATTTTTTTTTGAGTCTGAGTCTCACTCTGTTGCCCAGGCTGGAGTGCAGTGGCACAATCATGCCTCACCGCAGCCTTGACATCCTGGGCTCAGGCAATCCTTCCACCTCAGCCTCCTGAGTAGCTGGGACTACAAGCACATACCATCATGCCCAGCTAATTTTTTTAATTTTTTGTAGAGATGAGGCCTCACTGTGCTGGCCAGGCTGCTCTCGAACTCTTAGGCTCACGCACTCTTTCTGCCTTGGCCTTCTGAGTAACTGGGATTACAGGTGGGAACCACCACGCTCTTGGCACATCTTGTCTATTTTCTGCTTCCATTCATTAGAGTGCAAGCTCCAGGACAGGTTTTTCTTTATGTTTTATTCATCACTTTGTCTGTAGTACCTAGAACAGTGCTTGGCACATTGTGGGTCCCTAATAAATATATATATATATATATATATTTTTTTTTTATTTTGAGTTGGAATCTCGCTCCGCTGTCCAGGCTGGAGTGGACACTCTCATGGCACTCTCATGGTCACCCAAGCATCGACCTGCTGGGCTCCAGTGATCCTTCCGTCTCAGCCTTCCAAGTAGCTGGAACTGCAGGCATGGGCTACCATGCCTGGCTAATTTTTGATTTATTGTAGAGACGAGGTCTCGCCAAGTTGCCCAGGCTGGTCTCAAACCCGTGGGCTCAGGCAATCCACTCGCCTCCACCTCCCAAAGTACTGAGATTACGGGTTGAGCCACCACGCCTAGCCCCTCTGTAAACTTAAAATAATCTCCAAGGCAGGCTCCAGTGTGTCACATGGTGAGCAATATTTTGTGATGATTAGTATGGTCACTAGTATCATCATGCGCTTTGATAACTCAACTATGTTCCCCAAAGCTGGAAACTTTTTCAAAATAAATTTTTTGTTTTAGAGTACAGCAGTTTTCGATTTACATTCCCCTGTGGAAGGATATCTTGGTTGCTTCCACTTTGGGGCAATTAGGAATAAATCTGCTGAAAACATTTACATACAGACTTTTGGTTAGACATAAGTTTTCAAATCAGTTGGGTAAATACCTAGGAGCATGATTGCTGGATCATATGGTAAGTCTATGTTTAGCTCTGTAAGAAGCTGCCAAACTGTCTCTAAAGTGGTTGTATCATTTTACGTTCCCACCAGCTGCTCGACATCTTCGAAGGCAATTGGTATTGTTAGGATTTTGGGTGGGTGGGATTCTAGCCCGCTAATAGATATGTAGTGGCATCTCACTGATGTGTTAATTTGTATTTTCCTAATGTAAAATGATTTTGAGCATTTTTTCTTTCTTCCTTTCCTTCTTTCTTTCTTTCTTTTTTTTTTTGAGTTGGAGTCTCACTCTGTTGCACAGGCTGGAGTGCAGTGGCATGCTCACGGCTACCCCAGCCTTGACCTTCTGGGCTCAGATGATCTTTCCGCCTCAGCCTTCCAAGTAGCTGGAACTATAGGTGTGTGCCACCATAGTCAGCTAATTTTTTTATTTATTGTACAGACAAGGTCTCACCAAGTTGCCAAGGCTGGTCTCGAAACCCTGAACTCAGGCAATGCTCTTGCCTTGGCCTCCCAAAGTGCTGGGATTACAGGCTTGAGCCACTGTGTTTGGCCCGAGTATTTTTTTCATATGCTTACCTGCTATCTGCTTATCTTCTTTGGTGAAGTATCTATTCAGATATTTTGCCTTTAAAAATTTTTTAAACTTATTTATTTAATTTTTTTAGAGCCTGGATCTCAGTTTGTTACACAGGCTGGAGTGCAGTGGCATGATCATGGCTCACTGCAGCCTTGACCTTCTGGGCTCAAGCAATCCTCCCACCTTAGCCTCCCAAGTAGTTTGGACTACAGGCACTCAACATCATGCCCCACTAATTAAGAAAAAAAACTGTAGAGATGGGGGACTCGCATGTTGCCCAGTCTGGTCTCAAACTCCTGATCTCAAGCAATCCTCCAGCCTTAACCTTCTGAAGTGCTGGCGTTATAGATGTGAGCCACCGCACCCTGCTAACAAGGTTGAAAAATTGTTGAGTCTTGCCAGGTATGGTGGTACATGTCTGTAGTCCCAGTTACTCGGAGGCTGAGGCAGAAGGATTGCTTGAGCCCAGAAGGTGGAGTGAGCCCTGATGGTGCCCCTGCATTCCAACCTGGGCAATAGAAAGAGATGCTGATAAAGAAAGAAAGAGAGAAAGAGAGAAAGAGAGAAAGAGAGAAAGAGAGAAAGAGAGAGAGAGAGAGAGAGAGAGAGAGAGAGAGAGAGAGAGAGAGAGAGAGAAAGAAAGAAAGAAAGAAAGAAAATTGTTGAGTATTAAGAGTGTGTGGGCCTGTAATCCCAGCACTTTGGGAGGCCGAGGTGAATGGATTGCCTGAGCCCACAGGTTTGAGACCAGCCCAGGCAATTTGGTGAGACCTCGTCTCTATAATAAATAAAAAATTAGCAGGGTGTGGTAGCAGGCGCCTGTAGTTCTGGCTATTTGGAAAAGACTGAGGCGGAAGGATCGCCGGAGGCTAGCAAGTCAACATCGGGGTGGCCGTGAATGTGCCACTGCACTCCAGCCTGGGCAACGGAGTGAGACTCTTAACTCAAAAAAAAAAAAAAAAAAAAAAAGAGTGTGTGCATATGTATTTTGAATACAAGTTATTATTCAATATGTGAGTTACAAACATTTTCTTCTAGTGGGTGACATGTGTTTTCATTCTCTTAACAATGTTATTCATAGAGCAAATGTTTTTAATTTTAATAATGTGTTGAATCTAGAAACTTAACACCAGGCACAAGGTAACATAGATTTCCTCCTAATATTTTTCTTCTATCAAACTTTGGAAAACATCCAGCCCAATTATGGCACCCTGTTAGGAGTATCTTGTAGTTGGTCTGACTTCTCCTTGAGAAGAGGCCTTTTTCTCCTTAAAAAAAATCCACAGAAGCCGGGCTCGGTGGCTCAGCCTGTAATCCTGTGCCTTTGGGAGGATGAGGTGAGTGGATTACCTGAGCCTGTGGGTTCGAGACCCACCTGGGCAGCGAGACCTCATCTCTACAATAAATCAAAAAATCAGCTGGGCGTGGTAGCAGGTGCCTGTAGTTCCGGCTACTCGGAAGGCTGAGGTGGAAGGATCGCCGGAGCCCTGCTGGTGTAGGTTGCGGTGGCCGGGAGTGGCCACTGCACTCCAGTCTGGGCGACAGAAAAAAAAACAAAAAACAAAAATCCACAGAGACTGGACTTGGTGGCTCAGCCTGTAATTCCAGCACTTTGGGAAGCTGAGGTGGTGGATTGCCTGAGTCCGCGGTTCGAGACCAGCCCAGGCAACTTGGCGAGACCTTGTGTGTACAATCAATCAAAAATTAGCCAGGCACGGTAGTGCACACTTGTAGTTCTGGCTACTTGGAAGGATGAGGTGGAAGGATCACTGGCGCCCAGCAGGTCATGCTGGGGTGGCAGTGAGCATGCCACTGCACTCCAGCCTGGGTGCCGGAGTGACACTCCAATTAAAAAAAAAAATCCACAGAAATATGACTATAACCACCACAAAATGGATCTTCTTGTTCTGTGCTGAGGTGGGTCCCCCCCAATTTATATCATGAAGTCCTCACCCCTCGTACCTCAGAATGTGATTGTATGTAGAGATAGCTCCTGTAGGCAGCTAATTAAGTTAAAATGGGGCCATCAGCGTAGGTCCTAACCCAATCTGACCAGTATCTTTACAAGAAGAGGAAATTTGGACACACACATGCACAGAAGGTAGACCATGTGAGAACACAGCAAGAAGGCAACCGCCTGCAAGTCAAGGAACTAGGCCTCAGGAGAAACCAACCCTGTCAACACCTTGATCTCAGACTTCTGGCCTCTGTAACTGTAAAAAAAAAAAAATGTCTGTTGTTTGAGCTACCCTGTCTGTGCTATTTTCTTATGGCAGCACTAGCAAAATAATGCTCTGCCGTAGTGAGAGTTTATCAGAATATGGCTGAAAGGCTCTTCATTCAGAATGTGTTGAGAGCCTGGATAAGAGGCCTTGGCCAAGGAAAGCAAATGTGGGCAGATAGGGATTGAAGGGGAAAACCCAGACGTTGGTTTAAAGTTGGCTGGTGTCTCACTATCTCCCTGCCAAGTCTACTCTGACACCTCCAGCCAGTCTGAGCTGAGGGGACAGAGTCCAAACAGGGGATTTGTGTCTTGCGGTCATGCACTCCTACCCAAAGCCTCCATGTGTGTCTGCACTGTGCCCTGAAGACCTCAGGGGACAAAGGAAGAGTGACATCCTGCCAGGGCAGCATAGGAATCGGTCCAGATAATTGTCCACCCCATGCCTGAGAGCTGAAGTTGACTAATGATGTAATGGCATGTTTTTTTTTGAGTTGGAGTTTCACTTTGTTGCCTCACTTTGAGTTGGAGTCTCACTTTGGAGTGCTGTGACATGCTCATGGCTACCATAGCCTCAACCTCCTGGGTTCAGGTGATCCTTCCTCCCCAGCTTTTCAAGTAGTTGGGACTACACACGTGCGCCCCCCCGACCTGGCTAATTTTTAAATTTATTGTAGAGATGAGGTCTTGCCAAGTTGCCCAGGCTGGTCTTGAAGCTCTGGGCAATCCTCTTGCCTCTGCCTCCCAAAGTGCTGGGATTACAGGCGTGGGCCACCACGCCCAGCCTGTAATAGCATTTTGAGGGAAGGCCTGATGGTGGATATCGGGCCGTGCTATAACTTTCACCGACAACTTGATAGTATGTTAGTCAGCATCATTAATGTTAGCTGCTGTAATAAACAACCTCCAGTCTCAGTGGCTTCATATGATCAAGTTTCATTTATTGCCACATCACAGTCTGGTGCAGGTCTGTAAGCCCAGATGTCAGCAGGAGCCCCTTTGAGCACCCTCACTTCCACCACAGAAGAGAGAGCAGTCCACTGGAATGCTCGGCTTCGCCTTGTCTTGTTTACATTCACTTCCTCTTTGTCTTTACTCTCTTTAAAGTTATTTTTATCTTGTTTTATGTGCCTATGTAAGCTATCTCCTGGAATATGACAGGGTGATGTAAATCAATGTAGTGGACAACACTTTGAAGTTACCCTTCCTCTTCCTTCTGCCTGATACTCTTTCCACAATGGTCAAACTAGCCCTAGCTGGGTAAGTGAGTGTAGGGGTGGATGAGGGAGATTTAATCGAAAAAGAGCCACCTCCTTGTCCTTTCATCTCTTAAGTAGACTCCAGTGTGTCTGTTGAAAAGATAAAAGTCTGAAAGCCAAACTACTTTTCTTCATTGTCAAAGCTAGGGATTTTGGGCTGAGTGCAGTGGCTCATGACTATAATTCTAGCGCTTTAGAAGGCTGAGGCAGGAAGATTGCATGAGGCCAGGAGTTCAAGACCAGCCTGGGCAACACAGCAAGACCCCTATTTCTACCAAAAAAAAAAAATTAGCCAGGTGTGGTGGCACTGGCCTGTAGTTCCAGTACTTGGGAGGTTGAGGTGGATTGCTTGAGCTCAGGAGTTTGAAGCTGCAGAGAGCTATGATTATGCCACTGCACTCCAGCTTGGGTGACAAAGCTAAGACTCTGTCTCTAATTTTTTTTTTTTTTGAGTTGGAATCTCACTCTGTCACCCAGGCTGGAGGGCAGTAGCACACTCCCGGCCACCGCAGCCTCGACCTGCTGGGCTCAGGTGATTCTTCCACCTCAACCTTCCAAGTAGCTGGAACTACAGGCATGCGCCATCATGTCTGGCTAGGTTTTTGATTTATTGTAGAGATAGGGTCCTACCAAGTTGCCCAGGCTGGTCTCGAACCCATGGGCTCAGGCAGTCCTCTCACCTCGGCCTCCCAAAGTGCTGGGATTATAGGCCTGAGCCACTGCGTCCGGCCTTTTTTTTTTTTTTTAAATAGGGAAACCCCTTTGGGTCTCCTCCCACTGTGGGAGCTTTTCTGTCTTCTCAATAAATCCTGCTTTCTAAAATAAAATAAAAAACTATAGCCGGGCTCGGTGGTTCAGCCTGTAATCCCACGCTTTGGGAGGCTGAGGTGAGTGGATTGCCTGAGCCCGCGGGTTCGAAACCTGCCTGGGCAACTTGGCAAGACTTCATCTCTACAATAAAT